>NC_043012.1:21717499-21944999 GCF_006345805.1 Octopus sinensis
ATATGCATATATATATATATGCATATATATGTCACTTAGCGGTTCGGCAAAAGAGGACCGATAGAATAAGTACTGGGCTTACAAAGAATAAGTCCCGGGGTCGATTTGCTCGACTAAAGGCGGTGCTCCAGCATGGCCACAGTCAAATGACTGAAACAAGTAAAAGAGTAAAAGAGTTATATATGTATAATACTACATATAAATATATGTATATATATATGTGTGTGTATATATTGTATGTATATGGTGTATATATATATATATATATATATATTGTATATATATGTATATGTATATATATGTATATATATGTATATGTATATAATGTGTATATATATATGTATATATGTATGTGTTATATATATATATATGTATATGTATATATATGTATATATGTATATGTATATATATGTATATGTTATATATGTATATGTATATAGATGTTATGTATATATATGTATATGTATATATATGTATATGTATATATAGTATTTTATATATATGTATATGTATATATTATAATATATATATGATATACATATATATGTATATATGCATATATATATATATGCAATATATGTCACTTAGCGGTTCGGCAAAAGAGGACCGATAGAATAAGTACTGGGCTTACAAAGAATAAGTCCCGGGGTCGATTTGCTCGACTATAAAGCGGTGCTCCACAGCATGGCCACAGTCAAATGACTGAAACAAGTAAAAGAGTAAAAGGTATATATATGTATATATACATATAAATATATGATATATTATATGTTTATATACATGTATATATATATATACGTACATGTATATGTATATATATATATATACATGTACATATATCTGCATATATATGTATATATATATGTATATGTATGTATATGTAAATATTTACATATATATAAATACATATAAGTATATATATATAAATGTATGTATATATATACATGCATATATATGTGTATATACATGTATTTTTGTGTACATATATGTATATACATACCCATATATGTGTATATATATACATGTATATATATTTATTTGTATATGAATGTATATATATATATATTTGTATATACATGTGTATATGTATATATATGCGAGCGTGAGTCATCTAAGAAATCATGTCAGGTTAATAATATATATATATACACGCACACATGCCCACAGAGATTGGAGAGATTGGCACCATTGGAGTCTGTGGACTGCACAGAAACAGTGTGTTGTGTCTTTATATCTTATCTTAATGTGTTTCAATCATTGAACTGCGACCCCATAGGGGTACCACCTTGAAGTATTTAGTTGAACAAATCCACCCTAGTACTTATTTTTGTCTTCTGTTTTTTCCATCAGTTATTTTGCCAAACTGTTAAGTTACCAACACCGGCTGTCAACATATATGCGCTCAAGGCATTAGTTGGCCCTGGAATATCGTTGAAAACTCTTGCTCAAGGTACCGCTCAGTGGGACTGAACCTGAAACCACTTGGTTGCAAAGCGAACTTCCTAACCACATCTGTGGTCTGCCTATACATGTGTGTGTGTGCTTGTGTTCAGTTTTCATTTATTTGGCACCAATATATTTATCAATGTTAATCTTACACCCATCACCACAACAAACTTTAGTCGGCTGTCTTTATGGTGTCTTTCATATCTTCTTGAACTATCTAGATACACTTGGTTTTCCATGACGACTCGGCAAGGGACCTCCTCACTGAATCTGCTACAGATAGTAGCTAAATCTTTCTCAAATCATACCCTACTGTCTTAAGAAGGAAAAAAAAAGGGGAGAGAGAATGAACATGTTGGATACTGCGATCTTAGCTTCCCCTATATTACAAAAAAGATAAAACATAAGGGTTTGTCATTAAGAACTAACCTGAGACTGAACAGATAGCAGTAACATCTCTCCGATGTCAAGCAAACGAGGAAATGAAATCTCTTTCGATCCGCTAGCAACAGTGGCTAAATGTCTATCGAACCACACATTACTATCTTGAGAATGTAATGATACATTGCATAGTGTGAAAATAGTAATGGTTTCAAATCTTGGCACAAGGCCAGCAAGTTTGTGGGAGTAGGTAAGTTGGCTGCATCAACTGTTGGCGCAGGAGTGGCTGTGTGGTAAGTAGCTTGCTAACCAACCACATGGTTCCGGGTTCAGTCCCACTGCAGGGCATCTTGGGCAAGTGTCTTCTGCTATAACCCCGGGCCGACCAATGCCTTGTGAGTGGATTTGGTAGACGGAAACTGAAAGAAGCCTGTCGTATATATGTGTTTGTGTTTGTCCCCCTAGCATTGCTTGACAACCGATGCTGGTGTGTTTACGTCCCCGTCACTTAGCGGTTCGGCAAAAGAGACCAATAGAATAAGTACTGGGCTTACAAAGAATAAGTCCCGGGGTCGATTTGCTTGACTAAAGGCGGTGCTCCAGCATGGCCGTAGTCAAATGACTGAAACAAGTAAAAGAGAGTAACTGGTATTTATTTTGTCGACCTCAGCAGAATTTGAACTCAGAATGTAAAGAACCAAAAGAAATGGTGCTAAGTTTTTTTTTTGTCCGACGTGCTTAACAATTTTCTGCCAATTTGTCACCTTATAATAATTAAAAGACTGAATAGTCCCGAGTGGAACAACTTCGTAGATTTGCTTGATTTAGGCTGGCCTGCAGCCTAAGCAATAATTCTTCAGTAAAGTGCTGTTCTTATATACTTTCTCGCCTAGATTTATTTTCCTTTTAATGCATCGAGTCTTACTGATATACACATTCCCCTCCATCTCATCCGAATTCATCAAGCTATTTCAACTTTGACATATTTTCTTCCTTTCTCATAAATACCGCCAACAAACTTCGCTTAACACATTCCGAGTTTCTTTCCTTGCATTCTTCCCTGACCAAATTATTCACGCTGACGATGTCGTAGTGTGTGTAAAAGGAAAATGTTTTTCTTTTTCTTAACTCATTCGGTCTGGAAGGAGTTGTACCAATAATTTTTACAGACCTTCTAATGCTGATGGCATTCACATTCCATTTGATTTGTTGCAAGTTGATGGCTACAGGAAAATGTGCTGGAGAGTAGAGTTCCAGAGGGCCATTGTTTTTCTTAAAAAAAGGACAATGCAGTGTGGTTTGTGTTGGGCCTGATAGTTGAAGTAGAAACAATACCTCTGGACATTACTATCTAAATTTCTATGGCTTATAATAAGGTCAGTTGGTTACTAGTTTCCATAGTGTAAACTGACCAAGATAACATTACATTGGAATAAGTTGCCAGTCTGTTGCAGGGTTACTCATTTACAACTGAATGGACAGGAGCAATGTAAAATGAAGTGTTTTGATGAAGCATACTATGCACCACCCTCTCAAGGAATTGAAACCATGGTCTTGCGATTGTGAGTACAACACTCTGACCACTACACCACTTACTTTCACTGGACACAATATGGATAACAAGAGAAATAAAGATGAGTTATGAGTACTTGCGTGTTGATGACATAAGACCAGTCGCACTTGAGGAGCTGAGGCATCTGTAGTAGCAGTGAAGAAAAGCAATGAAGTAGCATGTCTGTGGGTCAGAGGTTGGAAGTCCTAGATGCCAAGTGCAAAAGTATCTCCTTCCACTTGCTTGAAATCAACCATGCCAAGTGCTCTGACTGTAGCCCTTTCATTATTCTCAAACAATGCAGCTAGTGCTAGCCTTTTCCCCATCAAAATTTTCAGTACCCCTCTCTAGGGACATATTCTGATTTAGAAATTTTGGGCTGAGGAGGGACAAGCCTAAGAGGATGATTTCAGTCACCTACGAAGCCATTTTTGATGGGTCACTTTAAAAGGATGCACTACCTGGAAAAGTTAGCATAAAATTGGTAGATATCTGACCATTCAGTTGAGGAGGTGGATGTTGCATAGTATGTAGATGTATGGTGGTTACACTAGGTGCAGAGATGATTAATTTGGTTGAGGCAGGGTTTGGAGGTGCAAAAGTAATCAGTGGTGTTTGGAATGTCTGTTGTTATTCCAAGGACCACTGTCAGGGGTGTGTTGAAGACAAAACTAGTTGATGTTGGGAGCTGAGGTTTGTAAATGATTTGGACTGTGCTCCAGCAACATCAATTTAGTAATGAGCATGTGATCATCAATGCCACCAAGAAACTCGGAGATGGATGGATGTTGTGTGTTAAATGTCCTTGATGCAGTTAGAGATATGGTTGAAGAGCTGTTGGTGTTTGGCAGGGTCAGTAAGATGAATTTGGCAAGGTGGAAGAAGTTTGTTTTTGGAGTCCCTGATTGAAGTGGGAATCTTAATTCGTAGGGAGTGACTAATTTTTCTTTAAAAGTAGTCATGCTTTTTCTAATCCCGAGTACACTGGGTAAACCCCACTTTATAAGTGGGGTTCACCCAATGGTTGGAGAACTTTGAAATGCAATGGCAAAAGTACATGCTTTTAAAAAGTGAGGGAGAGTTTTGCACCAAGTTGGAAATCTTTCTCCCTGATATCCAAGGTGAGGTGATTGCAGTGCAGAGTGGAATCCACACTTTAGAGGGTACCGCTTTTCAGAATGAAGTTTGAGTAAAAAATGTTAACTCCAACAGATGGAATGGGCTATGTGATAGAGGTGCTGAGAAGTTTTTGTTTTGGAGAGATCTACACATATCTTCCAGATACGATGTGTTACCAAGTGGTAATGTCAGGATTTTAGGGTGGACCAGTTTTTGATACTTAGGTGAGTATATGGATGTCAGTGCGCCATAAGGTCACAATAACTCAGTGATGGGTGTCTAGTCTGAATAAATGCAACAGTACAAACTCTACTAAACATCCATAGGCCGGTTGATATTAAATCTACTATTCAAATATTGTCATAACGACACAACTGTTAGCTAGTTCACTGTTTTGTTTGTCACTCAGTGTTCACTTTACTGGTGTGTGTGTGTGTTTATATATATATATATACTCTTTTACTTGTTTCAGTCATTTGACTGCAGCCATGCTGGAGCACCGCCTTTTTAATCGAGCAACTCGACCCCGGGACTTATTCTTTTGTAAGCCCAGTACTTATTCTATCGGTTTTTTTTTGCCGAACCGCTAAGTAACGGGGACATAAACACACCAGCATCGGTTGTCAAGCAATGCTAGGGGGACAAACACAGACACACACACATATATTATATATATATATATATATATATATATATATACGACGGGCTTCTTTCAGTTTCCGTCTACCAAATCCACTCAAAGGGCTTTGGTATATATATATATATAATATATTTGGTTAAGGAGAGACGGAAGATATCTAATATGTGTGTGAGTATATATATAAAGTTGTAGATAATGGTCATTACATATTTTACCTTTATTAGAACAAATTTGGCTTACAGCTGTTCCCTGTAGTCATTACAGGTACGGTGATAATAGGATTACTAATCCAACCTATTGATATATATATATATAATATATATATATATATATATATATATATATATATATAGCGTCTGGTTTGACTGGAACTGTCTAAGTTGGAGCGTTGTACCAAGTTCCAGTCTGATTTGTCATGGTATATATCCGTATTTATGTAGATATGTATCTCTCTATCTATACAAACACACACGTGTGTGTGCTCAGGAGCGTAACGGTATCTTTTATGTTCCATGTAAACTATGTCAGCAAGCCCATCCATGTTCTAAAAAAAAATATACTGCTTGACTGTGTCAAGGCAGTAAGTTTCCTTTTCTATTTTATTTACGACACGGTTGCATGTTACCAGATGCACACACACATATATATACATATATATATACATACATATATATACACACATATATACATACATATATATATATATACACATATATATATACACACATATATATATATACACACATATATATATATACACACATATATATACACATATATATATACATATATATACACACATATATATATACACATATATATACATACATATATATATACATATATATATACAATATATATACATACATATATATATACATATTATATACATATATATATACATATATATATACACAGCAGTTGAGGGAACCCGTGGAAGAGGTAGACCCAGGAAAACCTGGGACGAGGTGGTGAAGCACGACCTTCGAACTTTAGGCCTCACTGAGGAAATGACCAGAGACCGAGACCTTTGGAAATATTCTGTACGTGAGAAGACCAGGCAGGACAAGTGAGCCCAGCCCACTTAGGAATGCCTTTCCTCCCTTGGACACAAAGACCGGTTGAGGCAAGCGAAGTCGATATAGAACCTCATCCGACGACAGACACCCATGCCAACCCCCCATGCTTGCGAAGACATCTTGGTGCAAGCGAAATCGAAATCGAAATCGAAACCGAATTGAACCAGCCAGGATCCCTGGCCTGGTGGTACGTAAAAAGCACTATCCGACTCGTGGCCGTGGCACGTAAAATACTCCAATGCGACCGTACGACAGGCACCCATGCCAACCCCTTTGCTTGTGAAGACATGTTGGGGCAAGCGAAATCGAAATCGAATTGAACCAGCCAGGATCCCTGGTCTGGTGGTACGTAAAAAGCACTATCCGACTCGTGGCCGATGCCAGCACCGCCTCGACTGGCTTCCGTGCCGGTGGCACATAAAATACACCAATCTGACCGTGGCCGTTGCCAGCCCCGCCTGGCACCTGTGCAGGTGGCACGTAAAAAAGCACCCACTACACTCACGGAGTGGTTGGCGTTAGGGAGGCATCCAGCTGTAGAAACATTGCCAAATTAGACTGGAGCCTGGTGCAGCCTTCTGGCTTCCCAGAACCCCGGTCGAACCGTCCAACCCATGCTAGCATGGAGAACGGACGTTAAACGACGATATGATGATGATGACATATATATATACATATATATATATACATATACAATATATATACATACATATTATATACATATATATAATATATATACATATATATAATATATACATATACATATATATAACATATATATATATACATATATAATATATACATACATATAATATACATATATATATATATATATACATATATATATATACACATATATATATATCATATATATATATATATATAATATATATACATATATATATATATAACATATATATACACAAATATATACATATACAAATATATATATATATACATACAACATATATATATATATACAAATATATATATATATATACAAATATATATATATATAACAAATATATATATATATATACAAATATATATATATATACACAATATATATATATATACAAATTATATATATATATATACAAATATATATATATACAAATATAATATATATATATACAAATATATATATATATACAAATATATATATATATACAATATATATATATATATACAAATATATATATATATATACACAAATATATATATATATACAAATATATATATATATATATATATATATATTATATATATATATATATATATATAGTGTCGTGTTATCATGTGTGTGTGAGAGAGAAAGAGAGATACGCACTTTGCCTACTTAATCCTTGGATTAAAAGATAAATAAACAGATAAATAAACAGTTGTATTTATTTGTACAAGTTTCTTTGTAGGTTTTGGTTTTTCGTTTGAACTATTTATGCTTTATAATTTTCATATACTTTCCTCTCATTATTTTCCTTTTGTTATGTAATAAATAGGGGGTGTTCTGCCATACACTGTGATTTTACACTTGCAGGGATGCATAGGGATCAGCATGTAATTAATATAGGGGGGGGGCACATTAAGAAGCAGCAGAGATGAGATAACAAGATGACGACAGTAATTAAAAATAATAATAATAATAATTGAAACATTCAACCTAATCCCATGCCGCCACCAGCAACAGCAATTTTGTTGAAGCTGCTACTACATTGACCTGAATACGTCCATTATGTTTAATACGTAGGTGTGTGTGTGTGTGTGTGTTTACTTGGACACAACAGGGTGTTTGTTTTGTACGTGTTTTGTTTAAGTGATTGATTAGTTTCAAACAGCTTTTCTCCTCTCTTCCACTTCACAGTTTTAGGCAATCTTTCGTCTCTAGTAGACCTTTCCGTCGATTTCCGTAAAATTTTTTTTTTTTTTTTTTACATATGGGCTTGCGGGAACTTTTGAAGTAATGAGAGCGAAAGAGACTAAGAGAAAGCGATTGTATGACGAGGGAAGTTTTTTTGAAGTTACCGTGCATGGGAAGCATTAATGTACATGTGTGTGTGTGAGACAGAAAGTATGTTGTGTAAGTGAAGTGCTTCTGTTAGTGTGTGTGAAGAGACAGAGTAATGTGTGAAAGAAAGAGATAACTGAAATTTTTTACTCGGTGTATGTGTATATGTATGTATATTACTTCAAAAGTTCCCGCAAGCCCATATGTAAAAAAAAAAAAAAATTTTACGGAAATCGACGGAAAGGTCTACTAGAGACGAAAGATCGCCAAAAAAAAAACTTTCTAAAGTTTATGTGTTACTTTGAACTGCAAGGAATTAAAAAAAGTATGTCAATGAACTTTCGTTGTGTACGGTACAAGACCAAATTCTACCATCTCCACATTTTTACTGATTGGCGGGGAAGCATTAAATAACATTGACTATTATACTGTATATTTTAATGGCACTAAGCATTAATAAAGAAGATAGTAAATTAGGTTCTACGATCCATTCCTCTATGCGTATGTATGCAATTAATTAAACAATACTCGTTCGCCTGCTGTATATAAATTTTCAACTGCCATAAATTTACAAGCTGACACCAAATTTGATCCCAAGGAATGCGTGTGTTAGTGTATATATATACACCACAACAGACATAGGTGCCTTGGAGAAGAAAAGCGAGTGTATGCAGAATGAAAGGTAAAATAACATCATCTAAGAATTGATTAGTAATTATCAAATAATAATTAAAGGGTGAGTGTGTGTGTGTATGGAGGCCGGTAGACTTTTATTATCTGCGGCTTCCTCTCCGCAGTTGAAGAAAGCCTTTGAAATGATTTCCAGAGGATAATATCAGTATGTAAAAAATGGACTATATATATTATATGAAGATATTGATATATAATTGTGTGTGTATATATATTGTGGTGGATCAGCAACTTTTGAAGAATCTAACGATAGTCCGCGTTGGTAAATATAGGTACAAGAAGTCCGTGAAGTGGAATAAATTATTTGCTTTGAGGCTTTAGCGTTTAGGGCAACATCACTGTATATCTATCTATCTATCTATATATATTATATATATATATATATATATATATATATATACTAGTTGACACCTCACCTTCAATATATGTTCTGTCTGAAAAAGAAACAATGTTTCTCTCTCTCTGTTCCATGAAGCCAAATTATAGTTAAATGGATTTCGGGAGAGGAAATTATCAGACATTCTTGCCAAGATGTGGAATAAGTGACTCCAAGGACCCCCAATCTTCAGAAATGCGACTAGTGATAGCATCTACCTGGTGGTCGCTCGGCCTGCTAAAAATAGCAGCCACATTACTCTCAAATCACGTGCTATCGTCTTTAAAAAAAAAAAGGTAAGACATATATTTGAGTGGATAATATTGTCTAAAAAGATGAGATAGTCATGGCCCACTATACGTTTAATAATAGGTCCGATCGAACAGGGCTGGCATGGAGCTAAACTGCAGAACAGAAGACAGACGCATACACGAAGATTTGAACTGATGTGTGTGTGACACACTTTGGAATGTTTGACTCAATTCCCCCGATTTTTTCTTTCGGTTTGTTTGAAAGAAAAACTACGTGACGTGTTTAACCCAGTTTATGTCGGTTGTCAACTTTCATCTAGAGATGCTCATTCAACCAATTTTTAGAATATCTTCTTACAATAATAAATTACGATAAATACAAAAACTTAGATTTATAAGGGATTAGAGTATTTATGTGCTGAGGTTCTGGGTTTCTTTATCTTTCAAAGGCATTGAAAGAAGGTTTGAAGTGAAAATTCATCAAAGATATAGATAAGCCTTTTCCCCATAACAATGCTAGCCAAACGAAGTAACCCCTACTTGGCGATCTCTCACTCGATATGCTAGAAATAGCAACCACATGCTTCCTCAAAACAAACGACTTTTGTTAAAAGTCTCAATGAGAATTAGGTGAAAATTCATCAAAGATATATATAAGCCTTTTCCCCCATAACAATGCTAGCCAAACGAAGTAACCCCTACTTGGCAATCACTTTCTTCACTCGATATGCTAGAAATAGCAACCACATTCTTCCTCAAAACAAACGACTTTGGTTAAAAGTCTCAATAAGAATTAGGTGAAAATTCATCAAAGATATATATAAGCCTTTTCCCCATAACAATGCTAGCCAAACGGAGTAACCCCTACTTTCTGCACTCGATATGCTAGAAATAGCAACCACATTCTTCCTCAAAACAAACGACTTTCGTTAAAAGTCTCAATAAGAATTAGAACTAACCGGAAACTAAACAATCAGTACGTAATTTTGCGACAGTGTTCTGTCTGTTTAATCACCACCACCCAGTGCTTGTTCTATTCCCATAAATACTGTATGTTTATAAACTAATCTGTTGGTATATATATAGTATATGCTGGTTGGGTTACTGCGTTGTTTTTTGTCAAGCGGGTTTGTGCATGTGTGTACGTATGTAGGTGTATGCACGCGTGCCAGATTGTTAATTTTAATATGAAGGATTGAAAATAATAAAAAAAATGAAAAACTGATGTGTAGTTTTCGATATTGAAGTAGAGGGCAATCTTTCGTCTCTAGTAGACCTTTCCGTCGATTTCCGTAAAAAAATTTTTTTTTTTTTTACATATGGGCTTGCGGGAACTTTTGAAGTAATGAGAGCGAAAGAGACTAAGAGAAAGCGATTGTATGACGAGGGAAGTTCTTTTGAAGTTACCGTGCATGGGAAGCATTGATGTACATGTGTGTGTGTGTGTGTTTGATGGGGTGTGGGAGACAGACAGTATGTTGTGTAAGTGAAGTGCTTCTGTTAGTGTGTGTGAAGAGACAGAGTAATGTGTGAAAGAGAGATAACTGAAATTTTTTACTCGGTGTATGTATATATGTATGTATATTACTTCAAAAATTCCCGCAAGCCCATATGTAAAAAAAAAAAAAAATTTTACGGAAATCGACGGAAAGGTCTACTAGAGACGAAAGATCGCCCGATATTGAAATAGAGATATGTTATTGGCAGGAACATGAAATAGCGGTCTTTTTTTTTTTTTTTTTTTACACAATAATAAATTACGATAGATCTTTATAGGAATAAGCCTCCATTCATCTTCGATAATATATATATAACCTGCATTAACAATATAGGCAAAAATCTAGGTACGTTTAGACAATAACTGAATATTAAATACGTCGACTTCCATTGTTGGTTACGATTTTTTTTTTTAATTTAACGATAATCTGTTTTCTGGCGTAAACTGATTTTCGTCGGGGTTACTCAAATTTCGTAAAATCACGAAGTGTATGTATGTATACGTGTGTATATATATATATATGTATGTATGTATATAAGATATATATGTATAGTCCTTATGGAAGTCGAAAAGTCATCTTACGGAATATTTCTTCTCAATTTTGAAATTGAATGAACTGGAATGCCATTGCTTTGCTTTAAGATGTGGCAAAAGGAAAGATAATGAAAACCTCCTGGCCGTAAATGAAATTTGCACGTTAGGGCTTGTTGGTTGGATGTTATCTCGCCAAGTTTCATAATATACTCCGATTTGTATTCCTCTCGCCTTTGATTGAATAATACCAGACAGACACGACTGTTTGTCACAACCCAAACTGTTAAAAATAAAAGGCATATGGAACAAAAAAAAAAAGCAAGCTCAAGCAAATAAGGTGGAGAAGATTTACGAGACAAATTTAGTAGACGTATGTATTTTATGGGTGTAATTTGAAGCCCTAGCATTTATATATACTATATGTATTGTTGATGATGTCTGTTGTGTATTGTAGTGTAGTGGTGGTATGGTGTGTTGTCTAGTTGATGATTGGTGAAGGTTGTCAGGACAAGTCGTCGTAAACTTGGTTTTGCTGAAGCAAGCCCGCCTACAAAGGTGGTCACCAAGTAAAGGGAAGGATCTACGTTCGTCTCAGTCTTTTAAAAAGTTGTTACAAAAGCATAAGAGGAAATACTGCTATTAGCAGCAGAGCAGACATTGGAAGGAGTTTTTAGATCGACAAAATTTAACCAAAAATGCTACAGCGGATTCTTGTTAATCATGCATCGTCTTCAACCCTTCGTTACCGTTTTTTTTTCTCCCCCACTGTGTCGTTTATTTTTAACCCATTCATTTTATTCGTATGCATGTCTGTTTCATTCATGATTTTTATAGAAACAAACATTCTCGTTTGATCAGTTGTTACTACTGTCCGATATATTCCCCCAAACTTTCGCCCATCCTTTTTTCCGAAAGTAAATGTAGGGATGATGAATGAAGTGTCAGTCTATTTTCAATTCTTATGTTCCCTCCTTCCCTGATATCACACTTTTATCATTTCGTTTCCTTTCAACAGTGTAGACGAATAAATTATCATAACTCTCCCCTTCCAAATTACTAAAGTAAACAAATATGACGCACACGTATGTAATGAATACCATTTATTAATCACCAACGTCACAATTTTCCCGTTTTCTCCTCCCCCAAACGGTGAATGAAATAGTTAAATTTGGGTTTGATGAATAAATCTGCGACACTAAAATACATGTCATGTTTCATATAAAGTCATTAAGCAAATAATATTTTGAGCTGAATATTAGCTAACATTACATGTTGCTGTACACAATGGCAACAGTTTATATAATAGAATTACACATATGTGAAAGTAGAATATCCTCTCTTTTCAATATCTAAAACCGATGAAACAAATTAAAACCAATTAAATCAGTAATTTATTGAATTTTCGCGTGACTTTTCCCCCTGGATTCTCTTAAGCATTTGTGGCTTCTTACCTAATCAGAAATCAACATCGTGATTATTAATTATTGCTGTTGCACATAGCTAGTGAAGAAGTTTGTGTTCACCAGACTAACGCTAGCCCGATTTTAAAAGCAGTGGGTCCACCCTATCGGATGCCCCTGGTTCGGCCCTCCTACATCAGAATTCGTTCGTTTAATCTCAGTCTGTGGCCATATTTTAGATAATACAGTCTGTTCGAGCGGCATTGGACTTACATAATAGCTACAGCAGCGGTCATGAATTGAATAAATAAAATCAGTCTTAAGCAAATCATAAGTTACGACGCCAAATGTTTTCATCTGTAAAAAAACAAACAAACGAAAAACAGGTACCGTAAATCCTCGAGTATAATCCGCATTTCCCCCCCAAAAATTTAAAGGTCAAAATCCCTAGTGCGTACGAGCTTAAAAATGAAAATTATTTTCTAAGCAATGTCCGAGTCTCTATCTGCAGTCCGGCAATGTTTATTCAGAAGCATTTTGTGATGTCGAGCGCGAAAATACCTTAAGCTAAGTCTGAAAGCAATGAAATCATAAAAGAATCATCCATAACTTGCAGTAAGCAACATTTACTAAATGTTATTACTGTTATTTCTTTATTTTCTGCAAACAAAATGCACAAAAAAGCTACACGTTTTGCATTATGTTATATGTACAATAATAATAAAGGACGTTACCGCATACATTTTTACAAACCAAGGACATTATATAGACCTCCTTGACTCAAGTTAGAGAAGGGGTGCGTATTATACACAAGGTTTAGGTTTTTCAGAGGTACAGCCCCCTAAAAATCCTCTTCGTATTTATACTCAAAGGCGGACTATACTCGAGGATTTACGGTAAATCTGTCTATAAATAACTTCTTGGCGGAGTGGTTAGGTCTGCTACAGCTGTAGGATTAATTAAATTAATGTTTTACAATATTTGGTTTTCGTTCTCTTGCATTCAAATCCCTCTAGAGTAAAATTTCCTTTTTCTACTCCTTTGGAGGCAGATTTCACCCTCTGGACCTGCCTCCAGAAGTTCAAATCATGTACACCGAAGTACGTATAACCCTGTAAGATTCATCTTTAAAAATTGTGACATTGTACCAAGGTGAAATCTTACTATTGTTATATCTATTATTATTATTATTATTTAAGGCGGCGAGCTGGCAGAAACGTTAGCACGCCGGGCAAAATGCTTAGCCGTATTTTGTCTGCCGTTACGTTCTGAGTTCAAATTCCGCCGCGATCGACTTTGCCTTTCATCCTTTCGGGGTCAATTAAATAAGTACCAGTTACGCAACTGGGGTCGATATAATCGACTTAATCCGTTTGTCTGTCCTTGTTTGTCCTCTCTGTGTTTAGCCCCTTGTGGGTAATAAAGAAATAGGTATTTCGTCTGCTGCTACGTTCTGAGTTCAAATTCTGCCGAGGTCGACTTTGCCTTTCATCCTTTTGGGATTGATTAAATAAGTACCAGTACGCACTGGGGTCGATATAATCGACTTAATCTGTTTGTCCTCTCTGTGTTTAGCCCCTTGTGGGTAGTAAAGAAATAGGTATTTCGTCTGCCGCTACGTTCTGAGTTCAAATTCCGCTGAGGTCGACTTTGCCTTTCATCCTTTTGGGGTCGATAAATTAAGTACCAGTTACGCACTGAGGTTGATGTAATCAACTAATCCCCTCCCTGCAAATTTCAGGCCTTGTGCTTTTTATTAGAAAGGATTATTATTATTATTTAAGGTGGCGAGCTGGCAAAGTCATTTGTGCACTATACGACATGCTTAGCGGTATTTTACTCGTAACTGCGTTCTGAGTTCAAGTTCTGCCAAGGTCGGCTTTGCCTTTCATCCTTTCGGGGTCGATAAATTAAGTGCCATTGAAACACCAGGGTCAATATAATTGACTAGTCCCCTCCCCCTAAAATTTCAGGCCTTCTGCCTATAATAAAGGATTATTATTATTGTCTTCCAAGCTAGAGGAATTTAAGACTGGCTGCCCTTGGGAGCTCCTATACGCTAATGACCTTGTTCTTATCGCTGAATCACTACCAAAAATGGTTTACTTTCAACATTTTTGACAAAATTTCGTATCTTAGAAGTTATTTCTGTTAAAGTTGTCGTATTTGGGTAATTTTAACCAATCAGCAATGTGTATTCAGCTAAAGAAACCTACTGCTGTTTGCGATAGTAATCGAAGAGCAACATATATAACCAGGACTGTAGAGAAAGGTCCATGGTTACCTGGTCAGAGAGAGAGAGAGAGAGAATCAAGAATGTGGATAGAATCAGGCCTGTCGATGTAGAGGTGATACATGGTTACCCAGCTAGAAGGAAGCACAAGAGAAGGAGAGAGAGAGAATAGGAGAGATGGTGGCGAAGTGCCGGAGCATACTCACAAGGAATGGGGATCAGAATATAAACGGGATGGTAGAGTAGAACAAGAGAGAGAGAGAGAGAGGAGGGCAAAGTGCCTGGGCATACCCTCAAGGTACAGGGGCCATAATATAAATGGCAAGGGATTACAGAGGAGTATTAGTAGGGAGTAGAGACTTCATATGAATACAAAGAGTGTGGTGTGGGGAATGCAGTGACTGGTGAAACCTGAGTATAGGTGTAAGAGTGACTGTGTGGTAATAGCTTGCTTACCAACCACATGGTTCCGGGTTCAATCCCACTGTGTGACATCTTGGGCAAGTGTCTTCTACTATAGCCACGGGCCAAACAAAGCCTTGTGAGTGGATTTGGTAGACAGAAACTGGAATAAGCCCGTTGTATATATATGTGTGTGTGTCTGTCCCCCCAACATTGCTTGACAACCGATGCTGGTGTGTTTGCGTCCCTGTAACATTAGTGGTTTAGCAAAAGAGACCAATAGAATAAGTACTAGGCTTACAAAGAATAAGTCCTGGGATTGATTTGCTCAACTAAAGGCGGTGCTCCAGCATGGCCGTAGTCAAAAGACTGAAACTTGTAAAAGAGTAGTATTTGAAGTTTCAAATTGATTAGTTAAAAAAAAAATAATAAAAAATCTGTGAGCCAAACTGAAGACCTCTGAATTTTCTCCTGTGATTATTTCCACAGTGGAAAGTCTTCCCATGTCTGAGTGTGTAAACTATGATCTTGCATGAATAAATAAATAAGACCTTGCTTCACCCGAGTGTAGACGGCATTTTCTGTGGCTCCTTCGCTGTTCTCAAAAATAGCGTTCGTAATATTTTATCTCGTTCAGCTTAACAGCCCTTCTCGTCTGTGTTACTGTTATTCTCCTTGTCCTGTCTTTTACTGTTTATATTTTGTACTGTCATTACTGTCCTGTTTTTGTTACCATTTTTACCCCTCCACAAAAAAATCTCAAATTTTATTTAATTTGCTTTTCGTGGGAAGGAAAGTTTCAGTCGAAGTTGTGTCTCGCCTTCACCTTCGAAACGCAGAGTAGATGAAACCATGGCGACTGAAGAAGGGGAATTTTCCTTGTGTTATTTGTCTTGTACTCTCTTTTTTTTCGCTGTTTAAAAAAAAATGTCCAGTTCCTTGGTTTTGTGTTTGGGTTTTCGTTTCTGATTGTGTTTGACGTTTTTTTGGTGTCCTGTACCCATATATGCATGTATATATACATGTAGATGTAGGTACGTACATATATGTATGTATATATGCATATGTTTTATTTATCAATTTGTTATTATATATATATATATATATATATATATATATATATATATATGAGTGACTGAACAAACAGTTCTAAAATGTGTTTACTCCTCCTCTGGGACACAGGCAAGTGAACAAGGCAGCAGAATTCATTGCCACCCTAACTGTAACCAAAGAGGCAAAAATTGATTGCATCACCATTAAAGAAGATATAACACTGGCCATAGGTGAGGTAGACACAAATTCAGCTGCTGGCCTTGATGGATCCCCCAACAATCCTTCTCAGATTGTGCAAATGAGCCCTTGCAAGTAGTAAGCCTCCAGGTAAATTGAAGGAAAGAATAATATGCCCTATCCACAAAAGAACAAGCAGAACAGATGCTAAAAATTATAGGCCTATCTGTCTGACCTTGCACATCAGCAAAGTCATAGAATAGTCTGAAAAGTCATGAATAGTCTGCAAGAAACTAATCGCATTCCTTGAAGAGAATGACTTGCTAACTGACACCCAGCATGGTTTTCGACCAGGTAGAAACTGCCTGATACAACTCTTACAACATTACGAGTGGGTGTTAAAGCTGCTATTAAACAACTCCAGTGAGGATGTGATATATCTCTACTTAGCAAAAGCCTTTGTTAAAGTTGACCAAGGTATGATATGTCACAAACTGTGTAATCTCGGCATAGTTGGAAAGCTTGGAGAGTGGCTATACAAATACATGTGTATACATAGATATATATATATACACATCGTTCATCATCATTGTTTAATGGCTGTTTTTCGTGCTAGCATGGGTTGGACTGTTCAACTGGGATCTGGGAAGCCAGGAGGCTGCACCAGGCTCCAGTCTAATCTGGCAGTGTTTCTACAGCTGGATGCCCTTCCTAATGCCAACAACTCTGAGTGTAGTGGGTGTTTTTTACATGCCACTGCACAAGGGCCAGAGGAGGCTGGCAACAGCCACAAACGGTGCTTTTTATGTGCCACCAGCACAGGAATCACAACTACAATTTCCATTTGATGTTCATTTTGATGTATGTATATATGCATATATATATATATATATATATATATATATATATATATATATATATATATATATAATGTATATATATATTATTTATACATATATAGATTATACATATATAGATTTACATATATAGATTTATACATATAGATTTATATATATATATAGATATATATATATATATATAATGTATATATATATTATTTATACATATATAGATTTATACATATAGATTTACATATATAGATTTATACATATATAGATTTATATATATATACATACATATATAGATATATATATAGCCATACATTATCATCGTTTAATGTCCGCTTTCCATGTTAGCATGGGTTGGACGATTTGACTGATGTCTGGCAAACCAGATGGCTGCACCAGACTCCAGTTTGATCTGGCAGAGTTTCTATAGCTGGATGCCCTTCCTAATGCTAACCACTCCGAGAGTGTAGTGCATGCTTTTACGTGCCAGTCAGGTGGTACTGGCAACAGCCACGCTCAAATAGTGCTTTTTATGTGCCACCTGCACAAGAGCCAGTCCAGCGGCACTGGCAACGACCTCGCTCAAATTTTTTTTCATGTGCCACCAGCACAAGCGCTAGTAAGCATTGCAGGTAACGCTCACACTTGAATGGTGTTTTTAACGTGCCATCGGCACGGAGGCCAGATTGTTGCTCTGGCAATGATCTCGCTTGTATGGTTAGCACAGATGCCAGTCATCGAATTTGATTTTGATGATGACCGAATCAAAGCCATAATTGAATTTGATTGTCATATAACTGTGTGAGAGATTGCAAAGAGGTTAAATGTATCACACCCAACAGTTGAAAATCACTTAAAATGTCTTGGGTTCCACATAAATTGGAAGACATACACTTAACACAATGAAACAATATTTGAATGAAATCGACCTTTTCTTGAAACGAATCATCACTGGTGATGAAACATGACCCATATTGGAGTATGGGATTCAAGCCTCTTCTCCTTATCTCCTCAAAGACATACAGCATCTCGAAAGAGTCCAGAAGCTGGCTACCCGCATGGTTCATGGCCTCAAAAATTTGTCCTACGAAGAAAGGCTGAGGACGCTCGACCTTTATTCTCTTGAAAAACGCCGCCGCCGTGGTGATCTCATTCTCGCCCACAACATCATAAGCGGAAAGTGTAACCTCTCGAAAGAGCTGTTCTTCACTCCTGCTCCAGAGCGTCGGCTGCGGGGTCATTCCGAAAAGCTCTACCTGCGACGATTTCATCTCAATCGAAGGAGAGGAGCTTTCTCCGTCTGGGTTGCGGATCCGTGGAACAAGCTGCCAGACGAGATGGTGAAGATGCCGACGACCGCTTTGTTCAAAGCCTCCCTGGACCTCAAGTGGCCTGAACTCTTTACATGAACACCACCCTGTACTTAACTCCATGTCCCCCTACATGGCTTTGCTATTTGCATTTGAGCCAAATTAACTAACTAACTAACTAACTAACATTGACATCAATTGAAAACGATCGTGGTCCAAGCATAATGAACCAGCATAAACCACATCAAAAGCTGAATTGCATAAAAAAAGGTCAAGTTGTCAATTTGATGGGATTACAAAGTTGTTGTTTATTTTGATCTGCTTCTTAAAGAACCAAACGATCAATTCAGATGTTTACTGTCAACACCTAATGAAACTGGATGAAGCAATCAAAGAAAAACATCCAGAATTGGCAAATCGTAAAGGAATCGTGTTCATCCATGACACTGCTAGACCACACCTGTCTTTGCTAAATTGTGAAAAATTATTCTAGCTTTTTGGGGAATTTATGTCATATCCACCATATAGCATTGACCTTGCACCCTCAGGTTACAATTTATGTCTAAGTTTGCAAAATTGTTTGACTGGTAAAACTTTCAGTAATGATGATGACCTGAAATCACACTTGCTTCAGCTTTTGGCTGCTAAGGACCAGAAGGTCTATGAGTGCAGAATCATGAAGTTGCCAGAACAATGGCAAAAGGTTATTGAACAAAGTGGAAAATATATAATTGATTAAAGTTCATCCTTTGTATCAAAATAAATTACTTATATTTCACACTAAAAAAACTGGAATAACTTTCTTGCTAACCCAATATATATATAGTTAATCCAAACATGAGCAAAGAGAAACAACAATATAGACACACACACATATATATATTTATATATATATATATATAATTAAAATTTAAATGAGGGTGAAAAATTGGATATTAATTTGATAACATCCATTTTAACACCAGTGGTCTAGCATATACATATACATGTATATATATATATATGTATGTATGTATGTATGTATGTATGTATGTATGTATGTATGTATGTATGTATATATATATATATATATATATATATATATATATAATATATATATATATAAAGCTGAAGTTGTCAGTGTGTGAGGTTTGGTAGCCTTCAACTAACACTATCTCCTCCAAGACCCTGCAGTGCAAGTTGACCAAAATTGAGAGTATGATGGAAGAAAGCTTGCTCTTCATTTCGTAGAAGAAAAAATTCAAATCAGACCATGTTAAGACTAAAAAATATTTACATCAAAAAGGTGCTTCTTTTCTATGAAAAGACCTATTTTTTACGATTTTCTGACTGCTGTGTCGCCATTTTTCGGTGTATTTCAACCAGAAAAATGTTCACTTAAACAGAATAACAAGTTACATAATATAAAATTTTTACTTTTCAAAAATTCCAATTCTAAAGGGTCAAAAAGAAAACAAACCAGAGCAACGCTGGGCTATACTGCTAGTATATATATATATATATATATCACTGTGATCACCGTGACCGACCAGGCTATCAGATGTTGATACACATTGCTGGTCACAATGCTTTGCATTGTTTTAGCCTTCAAATAACGCCACCCCGCTGGCTAAGTGAGCAGGCCAACAGAAGAAAGAATGAGAGAAATTTGTGGTGAAAGAGTACAGCAGGGATCGCCACCACCCCCTGCTGGAGCTTCGTGGAGCTTTTGGTGTTTTCGCTCAATAAACACTCACAATGCCCAGTCTGGGAATGAAAACCGCCATCCTACGACTGTGAGTCCGCTGCCCTAACCACTGGGCATATATATATATATATATATATATATATATATATATATTTTTTTTTTCTCTCTCTCTAGTTTCAACTTAGTGCTGCAGCCATGCTGATGCACTGCCGTTTTGCTACACTGTTATTACTAAGAGCTTCCTCTAATATGTGGCATTTTGTGAAGAATGGAGTTTGATATAGCTACCCTCATTTGTACCTCTTGACGTGAGGTAGGTTCATCTGGGACTCTCGACAGGAAGAGGTCCAGCGTTGATTTAAAAACCCCTACATCTACTTTGTGCAAGTTCCTCAGACTCTTTAGGAGAATGTTAAAAAGATGTGGGCCCTTGAAACCCAGGCTGTTGCAGTAACTGGTCCTGAAGCATGATGGCATTGCTGGGATCTTTGGCACTATATAGTGTTGTCCCGTTCTGGCATTGGTATAGCTTTCAATGCCAAAATTTGGCACAATTCCTTCCAGGATCTTCCAGATATATAATTCTGCATACCTCTCCCGTCTCCTCTCCAGGGAGTAGAGTCTTAACTGTTTCAACCTTTCCCAGTAGCTGAGCTGTTGCAAAGAGACGATCTTCTTTGTGAATCTTCTCTGGATTGCTTCAAGGTCCGCTGTTAATTTCACACTGGTGAGTGACCATAGCTGTGGGCAGTAATTCAGGTGGACGAATGTCCGCCAGAGCACCATCATGGTTTTCTTATCTCTGGTTCTGAATGTTCTTAGGATCCATTCAGCCATTCGTCTGCACTTTGTCGCCATCCTGGTAATGTGCACTTGGAAAGAGGTATCATCACTCATGTCGATACCCAGTTCCCTCACTGAATTAGGCTCTGGGATTGAAATTCCTTGTGGACCAGTGTACCCTGTAAGTTTCATATTCAGTTTTGGATGCTGGTAGTGCAGGGCTTGGAATTTTTCAGCATTAAACTGCATATTATTGTCCTCAGCTCATCTGTAAATTGAGTCCAACTCCAGCTGCAGGTGTGCAACATCGCTGGGGTTCTGTATTTTCTGCGAGACTTTCCTATCATCTGCATAGCTTGCCAGAATGGCTATCCGGTCATTTGAGGGCATATCTGAGAGGGCCACTATAAAAAGCACTGGTCCCAAGACAGTGCCATGTGGAACACCACTCACTATTTGTGTGTTCATAGAGGTGGCTCCATTAGCCACTACTGTCTGACGCCTATCTTTCAGGAAGTCATGTAACCACTCTCCAAGTTTTCCAGCTATGTCAAGGTCACACAGTTTGTGGCATATCATACCATGATCCACCTTGTTAAAAGCTTTTGCAAAATCAAGGTATATTACGTCCACATTTGATTTGTTGAGTAACTGCATCAACACCCAGTCTTAATGTTGTAAGAGCTGGGTCAGGCAGCTCCTACCTGGTCGAAAACCATGCTGGGTATCTCTCAGTAAGTTATTTTCTTCAAGGAATGCGATTAGTTTCCCTCTGACTATCTGTTTCATGACTTTGCTGATGTGTGAAGTCAGAGAGATAGGCCTATAGTTTTTGGCATCTGCTCTACTTCCCCCTTTATGTATTGGGCATATTATTCCCTCCTTCAGCTTGCTTGGCAGCTCTGCCAGGGCATGCTTACATGATTTGAAGAGGATTGCTGGGAAACCATCAGGACCAGCAGTTGAGTTTGTGTCCACTTCATCTATGGCTAGTAGTATATTTTCTTCGCTAATGTCAATGTATTCCATTGTAACTGCCTCGCTGGTTATAGGTGAGGCGGCAAAGAAGTCCACTGGTTCGTTCACTTGTCTGTGTTCCAACGGGGTGGTAAAGACACTTTTGAACTGGTCATTCAGTATCTCACTGATCTTAGTTGGACTGTCCGTGAGGGACCCATCCTTTTGGAGGAGGGGTCCTATCATGTACTGAGACTGTTTCTTTCACATAATTAAAGAAGGCCTTTGGGTTTGACTTAATGTTTTTTATAACCCAGGCTTCTTTGTCTGCTTTCTCCCTCACATAGGATTGTTGCAGCCTTTTTTCGATCTCCATCAGTGTTGTTTTTAGGCAGGATGTTTCACTACTTTTGGGATGTTGGTTGAGTTGATTTGCAACTTTCGTCCGTCATCTCATGAGGATCTTCCTCTCCCTTGGAATCTTGCTCCTATTTGTATAGATACACACATATATATATAAATATATGTCCATTTTCCGTGCTAGCATGGGTTGGACGGTTCGACTGGGGTCTGGGAAGCCAGGAGGCTGCACCAGGCTCCAGTCTGATCTGGCAGTGTTTCTACAGCTGGATGCCCTTCCTAACGCCAACCACTCCGTGAGTGTAGTGGGTGCTTTTGACGTGCCAGGGGAGGCTGGCAGTGGCCACGATCAGTTGGTGCTTTTTACGTGCCACCGGCACAGAAGCCACATTTGAATGGTGCTTTTTATGTGCCACCGGCACAGGTATCACAACTACAATTTCCATTTGGTATTTATTTTGATGTTGATGTACTTGACTCAAAAGGTCTCCTCAAGTACAGCAAGTCATGTGCACCGGCACAGAAGCCAGTCAAGGCAACGCTGGCATCGGCCACGTTCAGAAGGTGCTTTTTACGTGAAGCCGGCACAGGTATCACGTAACTACAATTTCCATTTGATATTTGTTTTGATACTGATATTGATGTACTTGACTCAATAGGTCTCCTCATGCACAGCAGGTCACCTTACAATCCAAGGTAAGCACAGCAGGTCACCTTACGATCCAGGGTAAGCACAGCAGGTCGTTCGGCAATCCAGGTACTTTGGATGGGCTGGAGCCATGTGAAACTGCTGGAAGAAGCAGACCGGGTCTTTGCAGTCACAGCATATCTCCAGAGATCTCGGTCTTTCGTCATTGCCTCTGTGAAGCCCAACGTTCGAAGGTCATGCTTGACTACCTCATCCCATGTCTTCCTGGGTCTACCTCTCCCCCGATACCTTTAACTGTTTGGGAGTGGCATTTCTTCTCACATCTCTCCTCATCCATCCGCAGTACATGACCATACCAGCGCAAACATCTCTCTTGCACATCACATCTGATGCTTCTTATGTCCAGCATTTCACTCAGGGCGCTTACACTCTGTCGTGTGTGCACACTGACATTACACATCCAGCGGATCATGCTAGCTTCATTTCTTTCAAGTCTACGCATGTCCTCTGCAATCACAGCCCATGTTTCACTGCTGTTAGTTTACGACCGTACGTGGAGTTTGGTGACATATTTCTCCTCTTGTTCAGCGCACGGCCGCATCCCAACATAACATATTTTATGCCATACTACATGTTTATATACAGTGCCAAAGTACATGAATAAAGGACGGCAAAAACTGTTCTACTTTTATAAAGAGAAGATAGATTTTATTCACAGTGTACAAAGTGATTTGTGATTATTAGCATAGTGTTGTGTCATGAATGCATGCTTATAATATTTGTGTCTGTGTGTTCAGAATAAGGTGCATGCGAATACAACAGAGCATAAGAGAAGTCCCAACAATTTGAGTTAAAATGGAGTTATTTTACCAGTTCATGTAGTACATGATAATGAGTTCTATAACAAGATTTGAATCTCGGAGCGGAGATTAGTTGACTCACTTGTTGTGCATATTTTTCTCTTGATATAGATATTCTTTTAGATATATATACTGCAACTGTTTTTCCGTGGTGAGATTTTCACACTAACAGCATGAGTTGAATCTGTATTTATCTTGTTGTGTACAAATTGAAATCTTCGTAGATGGAGACGATGCTGGTGATGATGTTCTGTCTGCTGCTGGTTTACAATAGCATCTTCATAGTATGGTTGGCTTGGCTGTCGTCTGCCTTTCGAACTGGAACATGGTTGAGTAAGCTCTTAAAAGGTCTTAAGCCGAAAGATGGTGAATCATCAAATAATCAGCCTATTTAGGGAGTTAAGATGGCTCAAATGAAAGGTCCTATCCAAAAGCCATGATTGGTCAGTTTACACACTGGCGCGAAATAAGTAGAGAGACAGACTGCGCTTTGATGATAACCAATCAGATCAGTGGACACAACAAGGTTAAACTAGCCAAAGATGTTTGTAATCTCAAATGTGATCATTCCTAATGTTTTTCTCAAACAGTGAAGATAGCAATATTGCTACACTACCGTGAAGCATAGCGGTTCGCACACATGCATCATACAATCTACCTTTCACTCTGAGCGAGAAACCCTTTGTCACCAGTAGGGGTAGGAGCTTTCGAAACTTTGCCCAGGCTATTTGTATTCTAGTGATGACACTCTCTGAGCATCCACCTCCACTACTAACTTGGTCACCTAAGTAGCAGAAACTATCAACTACTTCTAGTTTCTTCCCCTGAAGTGTGATGGAATCTGTTTTCTGAGTATCTGTGGTGCCTATTGCCCCTGTGCATCTGCCGCACATGAAAGCTATCTTATCAGTTAATTTTCCTTTGATGTTGCTGCACCTCTTATGCATCCATAGCTTACACTGGGTACATCTTATGGAGTTTCTACCTACACCTTTCCAACAGATCAAGCAGGGTCACCTGCCTGGGGGTGTGTGATGAGTTCGCCTTTCTGCTTACTATAACTTTGGTCTTTGCTAAATTTACTCTAAGGCCTTTTGATTCTAAACCTTGCTTCCACACCCGAAATTTCTTTTCTAGTTCCGGTAGTGATTTTGCTATGAAGGCCAGGTCATCAGCATAGAGGAGCTTCGAATTTTAGGCCTCACCAAGGAAATGACTTGTGACCGAGACCTTTAGAAATATGCTGTGCTTAAGAAGATCCGGCAAGCCAAATGAGACCATAACCTCATGGCCTATGCTAGGGGCATAACCAGCCCACTTATGCGTACCTTTTCCTTCTTTGGACACTAAACTCTGCTTGCAAAGACCTGTCGAGGTAAATGAAATCAAAATCAAATTCGATGACTGGCATCCGTGCTTGTGGGGTGCAAAGAGTACCAAACGTGTGTGATCGTTGCTAGAGTGGCTAACTGGCTTCCATGCTGGTGGCACGTAAAAGGCACCATTCGAGTGTTATTGTTACCAGCATCGCCTTACTGGCACCTGTGCTAGTGGCATGTGTAAAAAGATTTGAGCGTGGTTGTTGCCAGTACCGCCTGACCTGCCCCTGTGTCAGTGACACGTAAAAGCACCCACTACACTCTCAGAGTGGTTGGCGTTAGGAAGGGCATCCAGCTGTAGAAACTCTGCCAGATCAAGATTGAAGCCTGGTGCAGCCATCTGGTTCGCCAGCCCTCAGTCAAATTGTCCAACCCATGCTAGCATGGAAAGCGGACGTTAAACAATGATGATGATGATATAAGTAAAAAGTATAAAGAGATAAAAAGCTTGTACGTGGATCAATATAGAAAGCAAATTCTATCTGTAATCTTGGGTGGGGGGACCAAAAACGTAACAAATATTTTGCTACGTAGGGCATGATCCGAAAAGTTCAGTTCTTGAATTCAGACATGTAGCAGGGTCTAAGCTGCTTTTCCAGATGAGCCATCTTTCCATATCACATAGACTGCACCACTGCCGTTGGTGTAGGGCTTACACTTGGCTAAGATCTTTCAATGGATGTTGTAACTGATACCTTTATCTTTTAATGACCATATAACTGGATAATTTGGTCGTTTTCCTTTTATCCCAGTGCCTGAAGCTCAAGGTGCGATTAGTGAATCTGGCCTTGAAATTACCCTCTGTAAGGCCCACGTATTTCTTCGTCGAAACCGTATCCTTAGTGGATATAGAGTCCACAGTGGCTTCGTAAATGATGGTCTTGGACATGCAAGCTCCATTTAGTGGGCACAAACTTTTATCCCTGCATGAACAGCTGGTTTCGTATTGTGGTTTTTGTGTGTTGTGTGCGATTATATTTTTAAAATTGGTAGTTGAGCTGAAACTGATTTTTAAGTTATGTCTATTGAAGAGCTTTCTGTAGGTAATGTTGACTGGAAAATGTCTATCTATCAGTGCTTAGAAATACTTGCCTATATTGAAGGTCACCTCAGGTGAGTAGGGGTGTGTGAACCAGATAGTTTTCCTATTCCTATGTTTCCCATTCTTTATTGTTGGACTTGTGGCAGGAGTATAGGTTATTTCCTCGCTAAAACCACTTTCTTGTAGAGCCTTATTATATACTGGGGCAATGCTATTAAAAATGTCCCTATCGGAGGAGAGGCTAGAAATTCTCTTGCTAATGTTTTTAACTAAATTCTTAAACACTATGGGGGGATGATAGGAACCCACATTAATATGACTAGGTCTATCATTGGGCTTTCTATAAGGCTTATGAATGTTCTTATTTAGATCTAAGGATATATCTAGGAAATTGACAACTGTCAGGTTGGTGTCTGTAGTTATACTAAGTCCGAAGATTTTCATCAAATGAATAATGTCCTTCCTAAACCGATCCTATGCTGGTCCATTGGTATTTGCGGTTCAGGCGAGGGCATCATCTTTGTAGATGACGAAAAGCGCATGAGAGGGAAAGCAAAGGATATATATAAGCATGTATATATGTAAGTCTTTGTGTGTGTCTTTGTCTCTGTGTTTCTCCCTCATCACTGCTTCACAACTGCTGTTCGTTTATTTACATCCTAATAACTTACTGGTTTCACAAGAAGAAACTAGTAGAATAAGTACCAGGCTTATCAAAATAAAAAAAAAGCACTAGGCAGTGTCTCATATTTTTGTTTGCCCACTCAGTTGTATCTATCAATTTATCTTTGTGTGTGTGTGTATATATATAAATGTATATATATAAAACACACACACACACACACATATATATACAGGTATGTATATGTGCATCTTCATATCTATTATATCAAAGTTAGTGTCTTTATGTGTGTTTGTGTGTTACTTATACATTCAAAAACTGCTGCAATGATCCTAATGAAATTTGGAACACAAAATCCAAGCCTAGGGAGAAGGGTAATGCTGTGTGTTTCATACAATTTCATGGACCAAAATTACTGAATGGATCCTTATGATATTTGGAACTTAGATTCAATGCATAAGGGCGGGTATAGCGCAATATGTTTGGTTTGAATTTCAGTTAGCTTAAAGGGGGCAGAACCCCCATGAAAATTCATAAATTTTCGATGTTGATGAAATTTCAACCATGGATAATTGACACACATCAAGAAGTATTCTCAAAGTTTCCACTTCTCGTGAGGATTCTAAGACACCCTAATGGGAGCCTTAACTCCTAAATTTTAGTAATTTCTTTTATGATCCAAAAGTACTGAATGAATCTTTACAAAATTTGGAAATTATATTCTATGCATAAGGGCCATAACCCCCATGACAATTCATATATTTTTGCTGTTGATGAAATTTTAACCATAGATATTAGACACAAATGAAGTAATATTTATAAAATTTCATCTTCTTACAAGTTAGAAAGACCCCTTCATGGGGACTTAACACCCACAATTTGGTCATTTTATCTATGCAAAGACGAATACACTTGTACTCTTGGAAGCTGTAGGGTCACCTGAGCATAAAAGATGAACATTATTTGTAATTCAGTGGTACAACAGTGTAAGAGTTTGCTTTGAGATATACTTACATTGTGATTTCTGCAATGTGGTGCATGAATTGTCAAGTAAATGAGAGGCATCTTTGACTCCACTGATTCAGTTGCAAAGTGTTGAGGAAAGTTATTTGGTTGCAGACCTCCTTTCAGTATTTTCATTATCACTGGGTCACACGTAGTCCCCAGATAGCAACATTGATTTCAAAGCCTTCCCAGATGAGTGACTGGTTATTCAAAGACCTTTATAGATTGTAAATTTATTCTGTCCACTTATGTATCAGTGGTCATTTGTAAACTCCAGAGGTGACACTTTCATTTCTCCTTAGCCCTCATGTCACACAGTTGTTAATGTCACGGCCTTCCAATTGCTATAGATCCGTAATGCATCTTTCAGCTGTGCCTGTCACCTGTATGGTGAAGAATCCTACACATACATGCATGCATACATACATACATACATACAATGTAAATGTGTGTGTATATATATGTGTATATATATATATATATTATATATATATATATATATGTAAATGTGTGTATATATATATATATATATATATATATATATATATATAAAATCATCATCATCGTTTAACGTCCGCTTTCCATGCTAGCATGGGTTGGATGATTTGACTGGCAGAGTTTCTACAGCTGGATGCCCTTCCTAACGCCAACCACTCTGAGAGTGTAGTGGGTACTTTTATGTGCCAGTCAGGTGGTACTGGCAACAGCCACAAATAAAAAAATCGTTTTTTTTTTTCTTTTTACATGTCACCTGCACACTGGCACATGTGCCAGTAAGGCAGCACTGGTTATGATCACTCTCAAATGGTGCGTTTTATGTGCCACCGTCACGAATGCCAGTTAGCTGCTCTGGTAACGATCACGTTTGGATGGTGCTCTTAGTGCTCCACTAGCATGGATGCCAGTCATCGAATTTGATTTTGATTTCACTTGCTTCAGCAGGTCTTTGCAAGCAGAGTTTAGTGTCCAAAGAAGGAAAAGGTATGCATAAGTGGGCTAGTTACACCCCTGGCTTAGGTTATGGTCTCACTTGGCTTGCCATGTCTTCTCAAGCACAGCATATTTCCAAAAGTCTCGGTCACTGGTCATTGCCTCGGTGAGGCCTAATGTTCGAAGGTCGTGCTTCACCACTTCACCCCAGGTCTTCCTGGGTGTAACTCTTCCACAGGTTCCCTCAACCACTAGGGTGTGGCACATTTTCACACAGCTATCCTCATCTGTTCTCGCCACATGACCATACCAGTGCAGTCGTCTCTCTTGCACACTACATTTGATGCTTCTTAGGTCCAACTTTTCTCTCAAGGTACTTACACTCTGTCGAGTATGCACACTGACATTACACATCCATCAGATCATACTAGCTTCATTCCTCGCGAGCTTATGCATATCCTCAGCAGTCACGGCCCATGTTTCACTGCCATGTAGCATGGCTGTTCATACACATGCGTCATACAGTCTACCTTTTACTCTGAGCGTGTATCACCTGGTTAACTATACGGGTGACTAGGCTATAGGCGATACTGCCAGATATTTTGAGCATCTCTGCAGTGATTCCTGATGGACCGGGGTCTTTTCCTGTCTTCATACTCTTAATTGCTTTATCTATCAAGGTTCTGTCAACTCGGATAGCAGGTCTCTCTGTGGGGTCGACATTTTGCAGATTCTCTTTCTCCCATTCATTTTCTTTATTCAGCAACCTTTCATAGTGGTGTCTCCAAACCTCACTCTTTGCAGCCTCGTCTAGTGCAAGTGAACCATCATCCATGCGAACATATTTCTCTCCTACAACATGATGATTCTCTCTCACACACTGTCTTGCAACACGAAATACCTCAAGTCTTTGGTCCTCACAGCGCAGAACATTGGCAAATTTTTTTCTATCTGCTTCTCCTCTGGGTAAATAAACCTGCCTTCTAGCTTCCCTTCTGGCAGTCTGATACAATTCCCTGCTACCACTGTTCCTCCAGTCCTTCTAAGCCTGTTTCTTTTCTCTAACCACATTGTTCCACCACCATGTTATTTTGGGTCGAGAGGGGACTTTCACCATCCACAGTTCTGGTCAGTGGCCCTCAGCAGATTGTCCCATAGAAACCTCCAGTTGTCTTCTACATTATGAAGTTATATCCTCTGCTATGTTGTCAAAGGCTTTGAGTAATATGTCTCTAAATCTCAGTCCATTGGCAGGATCTTTAAGCTTCCAGACCTTTCTCCTCCACGCTGGTCATCTTCTGGGCATACACTTAGTCCTGATCCTGAAGTCACTAACTACCAGTCTATGTTGTGGGGTACATTCTTTGCCTGGGAAGGTTTTGGCATTTATAAGCAGCCATCTTTCCCTTTTTCTGGTGAGGATGTAGTCAATTTGGCTAGTGTGTCTACCAAAACAGTAGGTGACTAGTTGACTGGCAGGTTTTCTGAAGTTAGTATTGCAAACCATAAGATCATTTGCATTGCAGAACTCCAGCAGCCTGGTTCCCTCCTCATTGCGGGAGCCAAGACCATAGCCTCTGTGTATGCCATGGAAGCCCCTGATATGTAAATTTGTATACATATATGTATATATATGTAAACAGGTATATATATATATATATTATATATATATATATATATATATATATATATATATGTATGTGTATATATATATGTATGTTTATATATATATATATATATATATATATATATATATATATATATATATATATATATTATTTTATTTTGTAGTTTCAGTTCAGAGCTGTGGCCATGCTGGAGCCCTGCTGTTTCGCTACACTATTATTACTGAGAGTCACCTCTAATATGTGGCACTTGATGAAGAATGGAATTTGATGTAGCTACCCTCACTTGCACCTTCGCTCCAAGGAGTAGAGTCTTAGCTGTTTCAGCCTCTCCCAGGAGCTGAGTTTGGATTACATCAAGGTCCGCTGTTAATTTTACACTGTTGGGTAATGATAGCTGGGAGCTGTAATCCAGGCGACTGAGGACGAATGTCCTGCAGAAGACTGCCATGGTTTCCTTATCTCTTGGTTTTGAATGTTCTCAGGATCCATCCAGCCAGTCGTCTGCACTTTGTTGCCATCCTGGTAATGTGCACTTAGAAAGAGGTATCATCACTCTTGTCGATACCCAGATCCCTCACTGATTTAGGCTCTGGGATTATACTTCCCTGTGGACCAGTGTAACCTGTAAGTTTCATATTTAGTTTTGGACGCTAGTAGCACAGGGCTTGGAATTTTTCAGCATTAAACTGCATATTACTATCTTTAGCTAATCTGTAAATTGAGTCCAACTCCTGCTGCAGTTGTGCAACATCGCTGGGGTTCTGTATTTTCTGTGAGGCTTTCATATCGTCTGTGTAGCTAGCAAGGCAGTTGAGGGCATATTTGAGAGGGCCACTATGAAAAGCAGTGGTCCCAAGACAGTGCCCTGTCTTATGCTTTAATTAGACAGCACATGGATACCCTTGGCATCATCGTGGGAGGTGACTGCACCAAGGATGACAAAAAGGATGAAGAAAGTTTCAAGGGCCTAACAGTCCCTCAAAAGAACAAAACAAAAGCCATGACTGAGAGGCCTGCAATGGACGGAAACAATGATCCTGGTCTGGCACTAAACATGTCAGAAGACCAAACAATTATGAATACCAAAGAAAAGATGAAAATAAAATCAACAGAACAAAAACTGTTAGAAGCAAAGAAGAGTGAAAAGTTAAAGAAAGGGAAAAGTATGAAACACCAAAAAATGTTGGCATGAAACAGAAGACCCCAAACTAAAGCTAAAGGCGGTACAAGGTCAAAAGCAGGAGCATTGCAAATTTTACCAGCAAGGATACTGCTGGCATAGTGATGATGGTGCAAACTGTCACTTTGCACATCAGAAGCCCTGCCAAAACCACATGGGCCCAAGACGATATTCCCTTTCACAAGGAGGACAAAAGGAAAGGCACCAAAGAAGATAAAATGGCACACTATCTACTCCCGAAAGATGATATGTAGCTGTAGTATGTGGCCGAACAAAAGCCAACTTCACCCAGATGTGAAAAGGGCAGCAGCTTAACAGCAATCATTTTTGAGCATGACTCAAAAGATTGTTCAGTAGCTGACCTGGCTTCAAATACGAACCTAGAGCTACACCCATATTGTTTCATAAGCAATATGGACATTATCCTTAATGTTAAAGTGACACCAATGCTGGTCTCAGAGCACAACATAATAGAGCTGTCTCCTGCAGACATACAGCCTATATGAAACACCCAGAATCTCTCCAAACTAAATTTTCATAAAGCAAACTGGAAGGAGGTTGAGATAGAGATCCTCAAACAGAATTGGCCTAAATGTCCCTCCACACCAGACATTGACATGAAACAAACATTTCAAGTCCATATGTATCAGATGTGTCCTAGTGTGCAAGGCCAACATACACAAAAAATAGGATCCATAGAGAAAGAAAGATTCTTATGAGACGATGGACAAAGATTGTAGACCATCTGAACAAGCACCCCAAAAGTGGTGAGAAGTCTCACCTGGAGAGAGCACTATTGGAGATCTATTGGAGAAAAGTTTGCATCAGTCTCATGAAAAGGAGAGAGCAGATAAAGAAGCTTGGGTTTTAGAAAATATCAAGTTGAACCCTTAAGCGTTCTTTATTTTTGTCAAAGAAACAGCCTTAGAATGCCACAAGATAGGACCCTATCTTCCAAAAAGATGGCGCCCTCACAGGAAACCCCATGAGGATAAGTGAAATACTGAACGAACAGTTCCAAAGTGTGTTCACTGCATCTCTGGGACAGGCAAGTGAACAAACCAGCAGAATTCTTTGCCATTTTACCTGTAACCAAAGAGGCAAAAACTGAGTACATCAACATTGAAGAAGATGCACTTTACTTCAAAGTAATAGGAATGATAATTTAATAAAGTTAAAATGTAGAAAAATTTGTTTCTTTTTAGATATGTATATGTGTTGTGATAGATTTTGCAGTAAACAATCTGAAGGAAAAAAAAAACCTTTTTCTCTTTAAGATATCCTTTAATAGTACCCAAAATGAAAATTGATCCAAAATGCAGCAAAATGATTATACAACAATACTGAGCAGACAGAGACTATGCAGGTATTATTTAATAATTCTTTTACTGAAAATTTTATTCTGAAAAAGAATTACTTGATTGTGTTTATTTACTACGTGGAGTTGCAAAATATTTTCATTTCTAGTTCTGCTGAATGCTACATTGTGATGCCTGTGAGACAGGGCAGGAAAAGGCAAGTATACTTCAACATGAGTGAATGTTTCCACTTGCTATTTTTTAATGATTATTGCAAAACTTGGAATAGCAGGAAGTTGATGTTTGTTTAAAGGAAAGTAAAGACTGATATCACTAGGTCTTTAATTTCAGAATGAATAGTATGTATCATTTATTACATAGTGTGTGTGTGCACGCGCCTGTATATATGTATGTATACGTATATATGTGTGTACGTATGTATGTATGTATCATCATCATCATTTAACATCTGTCTTCCATGCTGGCATGGGTTTGACAGGAGCTGGCCAGGTAGAAGACTTCACTAAGCTGTGTCTGTTTTGGTTGGGTTTTTACTGCAGGATTCCCTTCCTAGTACCAATCACCCCATAGAGTGGACAGAGTGCTTTTTATGTGGCACGAGCACAGGTGAGGTTACTTTAGCATGGTCTTTACAGCTGGATGCCCTTCCAAATGCCAACCACTTCAGTGTGGACTGGATGCTTTTTGCATGGTACCAGCACCTGCAGGGCCACCAAGTAACTTGGAAGACAAGGAATTTTGAGAGGGGAAGGGGCATTGGAGGATGTAATCTTGTGTCAGATGATGAAAGATTAATGTGACTGAGAGACCGAGAAGCCAAAGCAGGTGTCTTGCTATTGAGGAGGTACATGTGCGTATATATATATGTGTGTGTATATATATATGTGTGTGTGTATACATATGTATATAGATATGCAAAGTCATGGAAAACATAGTCAGAAGGAAACTGATTGCATTCCTCAAAGATAATGACTCGCTCCCTGACACTGAGCATGGTTTCCACTCAGGAAGAAGCTGCCTTACACAACTTTTGCAGCATTATGGGTGTTGAAACAACCAACAAAACGCTCAATGTGGATGTGATATATTTTGACTTTGCAAAGGCTTTTGATAAGGTTGATCATGGGATATGTCACAAGCTACAGAGACTCATCATAGTCAGAAAACCAGGGGAGCGGTTATATGACTTCTAAAAAGGTGGAAGCCAGGCTCTGACAGCCAATGGAGCCCTCTCCAAAGGGACAGTAATAGTGAGTGGAGAGCCTCATGGAACTGTATTCAGTCCACTACTGTTCATGGTGGCTCTTTCAGACATGCTATCAGTTACACAGACAGCCACACTTGCTAGTTATGCTGATGACACAAGAACAGTACAAGCAGTCGAGGAAACTTCTGGTGCTAATCTTCTACAGAAAGACCTAGATGCCATATGTAAATGGGCTGAAGAAAGCAACATGCAATTTAATTCAGGTAAATTCCAAGCCCTCTACTACCAGCTAATTGGTGCTCACATGCTGCAACAATGATACTTTGGACTAAACGGAATGGCAATCCCAGAGTCAAATACAGTGTGTGATCTGGGAATTGATATGTTTTACGTACATATCACCAAGATGGTAGCAGTGTGGAGGCGAATGGCTAGATGGATTTTGAGAACCTTTTGAACAAGGGATCAGGAAACTACACTGGTTGTATGAAGGACATTTGTACTCTGCTGTCTGGACTACTGCTCTCAACTGTGGTCACCTACAGTGTCAAATTAATATTAGAACTTGAGGCAATTAAGCAGTGATACACCAAGAAGATTGCATCAACAGTTGAGCTACTGGGAGCAAAGACGGGAGACGTGTGTAGTGATATATGTAGATCCTGGAGAGGCTGGCACTAAACTTTGGTATCAAGAGCTATACCAGCCCCCAGACTGGACATCATTGCACTGTTCCGAAAGGTCCCAGCTATCCTGTCCAGAGTGAGGACCATGTAATGCTATAGCTTGGGATTCCCATTCCACACAGCTACTTAATGTCTGGCCAAAATATCAAAGGGATCTTCATGGAATAGGGATAGATATTTTCAGGAAACATCTTGATCTTCTGCTGTCCAAGGACCCAGATTTACCTATGTTACAGCAAGAAACTTAAGAGGCAATTGTGTCAAACCCTTTCCTTCATCAAAAGCCAATCATATAAGAATGGCCACTGAAAAGGTGATGACATTGGCGTTACTCCAACTTGGCCAGAGCCTTTGGGCTGAAACATATAAAACAATATATATATGTATGATATATATATATGTATTATATATATATATATACACACACACACACACATATATATATATATATACACATGTATATATATATACACACACTTATATATACATATACATATATACATATACATATACATATATATATATATATATACATATATATATATATATACATATATATATATACATACATATATATATATACATATATATATATACACATACATATACATATATATACATCTATACATATACATATATATATATATGTGATCACGTGACCGACCAGACTATCAGATGTTGTTACACACCGCTGCTCACAATGCGTTTGCATTGTTTCAGCCTTCGAATGACGCCACCCCTCTGGCTAAGCGAGCAGGCCAAATATATATATATATATATATATATATACATATATATATATACATACATATATATATATACATATATATATATATACACATACATATACATATATATACATCTATACATATACATATATATATATATATGTGATCACGTGACCGACCAGACTATCAGATGTTGTTACACACCGCTGCTCACAATGCGTTTGCATTGTTTCAGCCTTCGAATGACGCCACCCCTCTGGCTAAGCGAGCAGGCCAAATATATATATATATATATATATATATATGTGTGTGTAGATACACACACAAATATCTGAGATGTACATTTAGTAAATATAAAGGTAGATGTTTTAAATAAACAACTTGATCTGCTGTCCAAGATCCCAGATGCACTTATTATCAGCAAGAAAGTTCATAAGGACGCAGGTGTGTGGAACTCCCCACTTCACACCAAAAGCCAATCGCATAAGAATGGTTACAGAAAAGGTGATTATACTGGCGGTGCTTCAGCATGGCTACGGCCTTTGGGCTGAAACATATATAAGACCAAAATAAAAAGTGCACATGCACAGGAGCAAGTTGTAATTGACGCCTATTTGTAGGCCTGTCACCAATACATGACTGAACAAGTTAATGAGAAGGCTCGAGCAGCAAACGAGCAGGCCTTGGTGTTTGTTTTACCAGGAATACTGGTTTGACAAGTAGTGTTCATTGTGCAGATAGCACTTAAGTTATATGGTCACATCGATAACATTACATGCATAGGTATATATGCATGCATAAATATATGCACACACTTGGTTATGTACATCTACAAAGTCATGTAAAAAAAGTAATGATGCGTACGCGCGCGAGAACTAAAGGGTCATATTCACAGGGAACATTAGTTCAGATGCAGGCCCCTACATATATCATCATCATCATCGTTTAACGTCCGCTTTCCATGCTAGCATGGGTTGGACGGTTCAACTGGGGTCTGGCAAGCCCGAAGGCTGCACCAGGCCAGTCAGATCTGGCAGTGTTTCTACAGCTGGATGCCCTTCCTAACGCCAACCACTCCGAGAGTGTAGTGGGTGATTTTATGTGCCACCGACACAGGTGCCAGACGAGGCTGACAGACGGTCACGCTCGGATGGTGTTTTTTATGTGCCACCTACACAGGTGCCAGACGAGGCTGGCAGACGGCCACGCTCGGATGGTGTTTTTTATGTGCCACCGACACAGGTGCCAGACGAGGCTGGCAGACGGCCACGCTCGGATGGTGTTTTCGGTGTTTTCTTATGTGCCAGACGTACATGTTATCGATGTGACCATATAACTTAAGTGCTATCTGCACAATGAACACTCAATTACGCATTTACAAACCCTTGGAACTGTCTTAACTCAAAAAATCATGTTACTTTGCAACCGGCTTGAACAATACACACAAGAAGCAGCTAGTTAGTGTGTGATGTGAGGGAGATTAGGTTGCTTTTTTTCTACCCGTTTGAGCGAACTCTAAGTCTCCACCTCGTTTGGCTCAGTGTAATGTGTCAATGCAGTGTTGTTTAGTTTCAGGTCTATGAATGATCCATGTGTTCCAATCGATCTCTTCACGTGTACAATGCACGGAAGGCTACACCAACTATATCTTTAAGAAAGTAGGAGTTTGATATGAGGGAGATTTGGCTACTATTTTTAGCATGCCGAACGACCGCGTAGTGTCTTCCGCAGTAAATACGCTGCAGAGTTCAGTGATGGTCATGGTTCCAATATTTGTCACGCTTCAAATGAATGTTAGTGGAGGTCCCAAAGGCTGGTAAACTTTGATTTACTCATTTAAATAAGGCGAGGATTCGTCCTTTCTAAAACAATTTAGGGAGTGTAAAAAGAAAAAAAACGAAAAAGTACCTCAGCAAAACAGCGGAACTACCGCCTCCCTACAGTCTCTCTCGCTCTATTTATACCGATGTAAATATTTACATGTGTATATATACATACATGTATACATATATGCATATTTTGTTTATATATATATATATATATATATATATGTATACACACACACACACATATACACTGTGTGTGTTTGTGTGAAATGGGTGTATATCTAGTATCGAGCGCAGCTAAAGCGATTCGATGACGAAACTATTCAATCAATACAGCTTTTAATGGAAACGGGATTTAACAAGCTGGATCTTAAATATTTGAGTCCTGCTCAAGGCAACATCGTTTTAAATTAATTTTCTGATTCAAAAGATATACTCCTGACACAAAATAAGACTTTCTCATACACATGAGCCCACATATGTAGTTTGCGTCCGAAAACACGGTTTCGGTCTAATTAAGATGAAGATATATATCCTCCTCCTACAACTACTACTACCTGGTTGCTATTAGCAATAAATTACCAACTCAGGCCTTTGCTATATTTTCATTTTACTCCAGTGTGGTGTGTGTGTATATATATATATATATATATATATATATATATATATATATATATATATATATAGTTATTTATTCTAGAGAAGCCTTAAACCTACAGGTTTTGGGATCTGATGATACGCCGTAAAGCTTAACCCTTTATGGACGTGAATCCTAAGGTAATCTCATAAACCGGCCTTATCTAACTTTATATATATAAAGTGGCTGTGTGGTAAGTAGCTTGCTAACCAACCACATGGTTCCGGGTTCAGTCCCACTGCGTGGCATCTTGGGCAAGTGTCTTCTGCTATAACCCAGGGCCGACCAATGCCTTGTGAGTGGATTTGGTAGACGGAAACTGAAAGAAGCTCGTCGTATATATGTATATATGTATGTGTGTGTGTGTTTGTCCCCCTAGCATTGCTTGACAACCGATGCTGGTGTGTTTACGTCTCCGTCACTTAGCGGTTCGGCAAAAGAGACCGATAGAATAAGTACTGGGCTTACTAAGAATAAGTCCCGGGGTCGATTTGCTCGACTAAAGGCGGTGCTCCAGCATGGCCGCAGTCAAATGACTGAAACAAGTAAAAGAGTAAAGAGTAAAGATTTATATAGTAGAGGTGTGTGGCTTAGTGATCAGGGGGTGTTGGACTCAGGATTGTGGTTTCGATTCCTAGGTCCGGCGATGCGCCGTCTTCTTGAGCAAAATTCTTCATTTCACGTTGCTTCAGTTCATTCAGCTGGCAAGAATGAGTATCCTGCTTCGGATCGGCGCCCAGTCCATGGGGGGTGGGGTGGGGAATATATACGCATAAAGATCTGGGATACCGACCGTACGATTCTATATGACTCGGGAAGGAGCTTTATTTTTATATTTTTTAGAATACCACCAGCTTTGGCATCTCGTAAGACATACGCTGTTCTCTCTGAAAATCTTAGCCATGACCTTGCAACCCTACGTAATACATTGATATATTATTTCTCGAGTGATTTACAGAATATAACTTTTATGTCCAAGAAACACTACTTAATTGATCCATCACCTTTATCCAGACAGGGAAGTTTTTGAATTCTCTCTCACAAAATGCTATTAAAAAGTGTGTGTGTGTGTGTGTGTGTGTGACGTTGTTGACATATCACAGTTGTGATCTGTACCGCATTTACGATTGAAACGTGGCCCATAACCTGGTACAAATAGCTACCAAATTTCCCTTAAATCACAACTGCTGTCTGGGTAATGCAGTACACTATCAATAGATTAAGAAAGAAAGACGAGATGGTCGAGGCTGGAACACGTTCGATCATTTGGTTCTGCTCCTCTGACTTGGATTGTTAAACAGCATTTGCAAGCCTCTAATTGGGGTTTCGTCTCGCTAGAAACAACAGCCATTTCAATCAAATAAGGAAAGGAAACGACTGGAATGCCCTTTAATCGTAAGTCGGCGAAAGTAAAGAATACGTACACCCGGTGTTTAGGGTTAGGGTTTTTGTTACGCCGAAAACGGGTGATGTACGCCCTCGATTAGGCGGTGGTACTATGGGCGGAGGTAAAAAAATCATCTTTGCGATGTTTTTTAAAAAAATTTATTTTTACAGGAACACACTATATCGAGGGCGGAGATTTCCAATCTGTAAAAAAAAAAAAAAATCTTCATTTCAAAATTTTAATCCCCCCCAACCCACCCCGGCATAATTTTCTTAAACTTTCACTTGTGGTTGAGGGTCTTTTGGAATTAAGAGAGGTATGTAAATATTAGATTTTTACACACAATAAAATGGCATTAAAAAGATTTTTTTTCCTCTTTTGGTAATTCATATTTAAAATGTTGGTCCTCGGTTTGGCTGTTGTTTCTAGCTTGTCAGATTTCCGGTTGGGGCGGATTTAAATTTTGAATTTTTTTTCTTCTTTACTAACTAGTATTAAAATTTGAAAACGCGTTTCTAGCATGTCTGGTTTTCAAAAATTTTATTTTAAAAAGTTAAAATTTAAGAAATTTATTGGGGGGTGGGTGGGTGAAGAGGGGGGGATTTAAAATTTGAAATGCAGATTTTTTTGCATATTCGGAATCTCCGCCCTCGATATAGTGTGTTCCTGTAAAAATAACCCCCCCTCCTCAAAAAATCCCCCAAAAGGGGGCGGTCCATGATCTTTACCTCCGCCGGTACCATTTGGATAAGCAAGTTCTTCATTTCATTCGTATTATCTTTCTGATCAGTTAATAAACCTTTCAGCTCGATATTTCATTATTTACTAAACTGCCGTATAAAGATGTTTACTTTGTATTAATTAGCTTCAACAAAGCAAAACTTCTTGTAGTAGCTTAATCGCATTTTAAAAATCTATATTTAGTTTTATACAGGGGTGGAGAAGGTTGCGATTCCGATCTCTTCTGTTTGGCCTTCGCTTTTCAATTCTAAAACTTCAAAAAAGTGAAGCCAAACAAGAAAAGATCCTGCGATTCTTCTTAAAGAAGCTAACGAAGGCGACTATGGTTGTTTCGACCCGCAAGAAATAGCAGTGTTATCTCTGAAAATCACATCCTATTATCTAAATAAAATCAATGTCATAATATATATATATATATATATACGCACATATACAACATGACAAGCTGAGCACGGTTGAAACACCCTTGATCATTGATTTGTTTACTCAAGGCTCACTCACCTGTGGCTAAACTACAACAGCACCGATATGTTTCACGACATATATGTATTAAATACCACTAGCAACACCATAAATTTCTGTTAATGACACTTCCTTCACCCATTTTATTACATTAAGAGCCGATCTATTCACAACGAGGCCGCGACCCCTTACACGCTAAGATTGCAAACTCCCAGTTTATCGTGACCCAGTTTTGATATTTGGTTTTAGCTGCTATGCCTGTGCTCCATTCACTCTGATACGTTTTGTTAGTCAATAACATTTTCCCCCCAACTTCAATTTCTTCTTGGAACTAACTCATAGAGATATCACCCTCCCCCCCATGGAAGCTGTAAGCATTAGTTTATGTCACAAATGCAAATATTCATCCAGTTGTATCGGTAGTATGTTCATTAGAACTTTCGAATGCGACTAGTGATGTGCGTTGAAACACATCAAAATTTGAAAATATAAAGCGGAGATATTAGCAACGTCAGTGAGTGGAGAGATGGAAACTATAATAACGTTTTCTGCTGAGAATGAATGCCCTTTATCGAAGAAAGGATATTTCGTTACCTGGAATTGTTTTATCTACGATAAGAGGTAGTTGGCACACACGTTAGAACATCCGACAAAATGTTACTGAATATTAGTTACGGCCCTTTACATATCCATTTCAAATCCTACCGAGGTGAACTTTGCCTTTCCGGGATCAATAATTAAGTACTGGATTGCTTTTTTATGTTCCTGTAATGCATGCATATCGGATGTGAATGGAATGACATATTGTAGAAGACTTCGCAGGCATCGATAAGCACTTCTAAATTATTAATAAATTGCACACTTTGTATAAATATAAATAAATTAAGGATTAAGAATTTTGTAAAATAAATAAATACAACCATGTAAATAACAAATGAGAAAAGCAAGTGAATCCACTGAAAGGAACCGAACCAGCTTTTGCTTACCGAGCAATATATAGCTACTAATCGAATAATATATACTGCAAAAGAGGGCGGGAGAAGACGGGAGTATTATACTTTAAGTAAATGAATTAAACGTTTGAAAATAGAGTAAAAATAAGGCACATACAATTGGGTGGTAATGGCGCTGAAAATCGAGTCCTAAATTAACTGAAAATAATTAACTGATACTTTGTATTTGATAAACTGGTTTGAACTAATTAATGTAACTGAAAGTACAAAGTTTCCGATTCACGCATGAGTGGAGAAAGTGAAAGAATTATGTTCCTCTTCGATGGTACAATAATTATAAACAAGAATTAAAAAATATATATTTTTGGAAGTGGTGGTGGTAGAATCAACGTTTACTTTCAGCCATGTATCCGCGTTTTATTTACTGATTCACACACATTCACACGGTCCTCTCCGCTAACATTCCTCTAGCTTTGGATAACCAGTTCCACTGACATGTGCCCGACATGTGTAGTATCTGATAGGGAGATACGAAATAGTGATTTAGCCACAATGATATTACATAGTGTTACAACAGAACGTGCATATAATTTTTTTTTTATACTCTTACAATTAAAAAAAAAAAAAATTAACAGATTCTTTTTAAATACACACACACACATATATATTATTATTATTTTTTTAAATTTATGGCTCCTTTCATCATTATTGCCTTTGATTGTGAATTGGTGGTATGTAATTTTTGTTGTTGGTCCATTAAGCAGTTTGTGACTTGTGGTTAACTGTTGTTTCGTAAACGGTTGGTAGTGGTGGTTGCGCTGATATTATCATATCTGGCGCATGTTCTATATATGTGCTTGGCGACTTCCTTTTTAATTCTATCTGCCATGATAGCCTCAACCCCCCTCCAAAAACATTTTTTTAACCCCCAAAATAACTATTGAAACTATAGCAGTATTTTGGTAAATATATACCCATTTATTTTATTTGTTGTCGTTTTTCTCTTCCAGTATCTTGATGCGAACGTTTGTTTGTGTGTGGGGAGAGAGGTATTGACTAATTTAGGCTTCTTGTTGCGAATGGTTTGTTGTTCTTAATTTACATATTGATATGTAGATAAATGTGTGCATCGACACATACGCTGAAGGTGTGTGCATGTAGTGAACAAGACGGGGAAAACGTTAGACACAAAACATATTGCATTCACGTGAATGTGTATTTTTAGTTATACATGTTCTGTAAATGTAAATCTGCTTAGATGTATGTGAATCACGAATACATTTGTGATATATATATGTGTGTCTGTATTTCGTATATGTATATCATAAAGAACCTTCGTTCTAGGTGTGAATGAACTGAAAGTTTGCCATGTGGATGTTTGACTACTAGCAGTAGTATAACAATAATTGTGTTAATATTGTGGGCGTATAGTAGATAGCCCTTGTTTTTAATTGCTTCAATGTCCTTTTGCTGGTTTTTTTTTACAAATCGAAGTTAATTAAATCAATACTGCCGTGTTTTCGAGGAGTGGTACGAAAACGTGATTATACACACACACACACATATATATATTTTAAATGTGTGTATACATAATCTCTAGAGTCCAAACGAAATTCAACTCATTAATTATAAGATAAAAAGGAAACTAACAAAAGGACGAATTCATTTCGACATTCTTTCTCTCTTTCTCTAGTAAACTTGGCTGTTGTGTATGTGTATATGTATACACACATATACATACATATATACATATATATATATATATATATATATATATATATATATATATAAAATTCAACTACTATGCATTTCAACTGCTGCTCTTGTAGTTTTTATTGTTTGTATTGCTCATGTCATCGTTGCTTTTAGCATTGCTTTTGATGTTTTAATTATTCCTTATATATGCTTCTATCGCCCAAGTTATGTTATATACTATTAGTTCGTTAATTATTATCATGTCATCACTTTGTTGTAGCTTCTGAATGATGAAATCTGAAAGTGTTTATAAACGATATACCATTTACGTCATTGATCAAAGTCCTTTCCAGAGAATGGCATGAATGTCAAAACCCTCCCATTTCCCTTGTAATGTGGTTTCACGCTTCTTCCCAAGTCTATTACGAAATTGTCTTATTTTTCAAAATGTGTTTTAATATATATACGTTTAATAAATAAATAAATAAATAAATATAAATATATATATATATCTATCAATAGTAAGTAGGATCGTCATCACCAGAAGAATGTGGCGTGAAACATTGCATCTCTCGCGCAAATACACACAGACACACACACACACACACACATTCTCTTTCTCTCTCTGCCATTGTTGTAGTAGTAATTTTTACTGACTATTTAACTGTCTATTTATCTATTTTACTCGCCAATATCTCTCCTCTCCTCTCTTCTCTCGCTGCATCGTTAGCCTTTCTAGCTCAGCTCACTTCACTTCGTTTCACTAGCTCTCACTCAGTCACTGACTGACTGGTTTGGTTTGTGTAGTAAACGTTTCATCTCGCAACCATCAAGATTACAAGAAACAACATTGCCTGCTGTTCACTTCTTTGTCGCCACTTTTATTTCTCTGTTCTTCTCTACTCTCTCTCTCTCATTCTCAGTATAGTATTTATTGTTTCCCCCCCATTCCTCCACCTTTATTCATGTTTCTTCTCTACTCTCACTGTTTAAAGGCAGTTTTTTATTATTTTTTTTTTAAATAATGTGATCGATTCTTTAAACAAAAAAAGAAAGAAAGAAAGAATAAAAGAACCTGGTATCAGTTGCTACTGAATCCTATCTATACATTATTATTGTGACCAATAAAAGAAATTATTTAATAAGTCTATTGCTAGGTCATTGTTGATTTCTCGGATGGAGCCATTTCGTTTCTTTTTCATTCAAGCCACTTAATGTTCGCTTTTGAAAAAGGCTTGAACATCATCAATTCTCCTCTTCTCTCTCTCTCTCTCTCTCTCTCTATTCCCCTCTCGTTACCTTTCAAATCACTGACTTCGCCATGTCTATGTGAGAAACCATTGTATACAAGTACAATGAAAGTTGATTAGTGATAATAATTATTTCTGATATGGTGTTCAAGGCCATACATTTGGTGTTTGGATACAGCCGATTTTAATTGACCCCCCAGTATTTCATTTTAACCACCCTAGCAGAATTTGAACTTAGAATGTAGAGAAATGTAACTCAACACCGTAAACCTTATTTTTTTTTTCAGGCGCTTTACTGATTCTACCTATCCCTCATTGCCCTTTTATATAAATGATGATGATACTACTACTACTACTTCTATAAATAATAATGAGAATAATTTTATATCTTGAGGATATGTGATTTAAAGTGTGAAGCACTAAAGCTATGCAGGAAGGAAAGTGATCTGTACGTAAGAGAACTTGTCTTCTCTGACCAAACTGCATTCTGCGACTGACTGACTTGAGTGACCATTAGTAGTTGGATCTGCTTCTTTGAGAATATTCTTACTCTACTCATGCTCACACTGCTTGCAACTGTTTAAAGAATAGCTTGTGAGAATAATTCATATAGCCATCTCTTTGTGTATTCGTATATAATTTGTCAATTCATCTAACCGTCTATTCATTTTGTCTTCTTATATAATTGTCTATTTTTTGTCTGTCTGTCTCTTTCACTATGTGTGTGGTGTGTATATATATTTATATATAAATATATATATAGTTGCATTTATCTATTTCAATTCGTCTGCTTCTCTAAAGATCTATCGATTTATTTATACGTTTATCAGTCGAAATACCCTTTTTTTTTCGTTTTTACTCAATTTCGTTCTAAAACTTAAACACCTTCACATTGTAACGTTCACTTAGAAATCGCTGCCCTTCTTCCGCCCCAGTTTCCACTGATTAACACACCCTATAATGAGACACCGACTTCATCTTACCCCAGTTCTATTTCGTGTATTGCTGAGTAAAACTGTGTATTTGTAGAAATACCGTATATAAGTTGCTTTTCATTCCACATGTGTATATATGCATATTTATGTGTGTGTTTGTATATATATATATATACTTAGCGGTTCGGCAAAAGAGACCGATAGAATAAGTACTGGGCTTACAAGTCGATTTGCTCGACTAAAGGCGGTGCTCCAGCATGGCCGCAGTCAAATGACTGAAACAAGTAAAAGATAAAAGATAAAGATATATATATATAATTAAAAATGAGGGTGTCTGAGAGACACCTTTGTACGGTATTTTTTCCCATGCTGGCCACTTGATAATATCGATATTTAAATATCGATATAATCCTCATTTATAAATATATATATATATATATATATATATATGTATTATAGTCCTTATGTAATGTTGGACTACCATTGAAGCTTACTATGGATCAGATGTTTGGGTATGACTTACAAAGCTAGTAAAATAGCATAACAAATGGCACAAGCTTGACTTCCTAAGCGGTACTACTTTTATGCTCACAGATACATCATGCACAATAACACAATATTAGGAATATATTTCTTTTGCCTACATATTAGCAACAGAAAGGATGCAACATATCAAGATATCAACTTGATTTGAATGCTTCCTATAAGTGGATTGTACTGAAGGCATTTACTTACTGAAGGTCAGTTGCAATACTGAACTCAATAGCAGATTATTCCACTTTTCCTCTTATGCCTCAAAAAAAAAAAAAAAAAAAAAAAGAACAATTATAGTCATTTGACAGGCTTCTGCATAGTTCTTGTTAACCAAATCTCATATCCATGAGGCTTTTTTCACCTTTGTCCAAGGTACCATTCAGTGGGATCAAACTGAGAACTCTGTCATAACAAAGCAAATTTCTGAACCAGAGAAACCATGATCATGCAGAATAATTAGAGAATGCACCGGATTTGTTGTGACATGGTGGGATATGACCCAGTGTTAATGATTGAGAAATACCCAATGTGTGGATCTCAAAAGACATCATCAGCTCTTGTATGTAAGGGCAACGAATACAGAATATTAGAGACATTATCAGCTATCATTGTCATCATATGTGATAGGAATAAGTGATGCATAAAATAAGTAATGATGAACGCTATTTGTGATAGTTATATTTAATAAGATGTGAGAAAATATCAGTTCATATCTGATGATGCTTGATCTCAGAAATATGTTCTACAACATTGATAGCTGATGTACTGCAGAGTCATTGACTCCAAATCATCTGCTAAATACACACACATTGCCATATTATAAATACACACATACACAATATGTTAATATATGCATGTAGGTGTATGTGCACATACACTAACCAAAACACATGCATGCACCTATATATGTTCTGGAGGCGAGCTGGCAGAAACGTTAGCACGTCGGGCGAAATGCGTAGCCGTATTTCGTCTGACGTTACGTTCTGAGTTCAAATTCTGCCGAGGTTGACTTTGCCTTTCATCCTTTCGGGGTCGATAAATAAAGTACCAGTTTCGCACTGGGGTCAATGTAATCGACTTAATCCGTTGTCTGTCCTTGTTTGTCCCCTCTATGTTTAGCCCTTTGTGGGTAATAAAGAAATATATATATGTTCTGGACAAATATGCATGTACCCATACATTTGTATACATGTACATGCATGCACACACACACACATACATGCTCTTCCAGACATACACACACTGACATTTACACATATGCAAGGATGTACGTGCTTATGTACATGCACCCTAAATACATTTGTGCATGCAGCAGTTACTAGCACGCACATATTCACACCAACATCCAAACAATCATACATCTGGTACACACACACACACACACACACATACACTCACTCACTCACTCACCAGCCTTACTTCTGCTGGCCTCCAATCACTTAGATACAACCTGCTTCCTGTCTAGCCTCACAGTCCTAGAAATTTCCCTTTTCTAATGGAAACACTGTTGCTTAACTGTCGATCTGACTTTGACAACACTATCTGACCCACCTTGACCAATAGCAGCCCATTTTCCAGTAACCATCTTGGACTTCTCATATTCCTCCATTCAGTCATCTGAACCTGAATGAACTAGGTTTTTGCTAAAAGCTATGAAACTTTGTTGCATGGATCTGAAACAAATTGTTTTAGATAATAATAGTAATAATTTATATGTATGTAATGTGTGCATGTGTTTTGCTCCCAACCCCATCACTACTTGACAACTGTAACCTAGCAGTTCAGCTAAGGCTACCAGTAGAATAAGTGTACCAAACTTAAAAAGAAAAATATGTAGTGGGGCAATTTGTTTCACTAAAACCCTTGAAGGCGGTGCTCAGCATAACTGCAGTTCAGTGACTGAAACAAATAAAAAGATTTAAGATTAGTCAAATCATGTATGTCTATATATGCCTTTCATTACTTCAGGAGTTAACAAACTGGTACAACATATATCATTGGTCACTTCAATCAGCTAGGATTTTGGCCTTGCACAACCTAATTTCAGGGTGTTCGGCTTATGATCATAAGATAGTCGTTTTGATTCTTTTGACCAAGTGGCATGTCATGTCCTTGAGTAATGCACATCATTTCATGTTCCAGTTAACTCAGCAGAAAATTAGTGCCCACCAATTACTGGTGCAGCCCTCTCCCTCTCCCAGCTGTCTCAGCATGGTTCTTGGTCTCAAGCATTTGTCTTATGAAGAAAGGCTGAAGACGCCGCCGCCTTGGTGATCTCATTCTTGCTCACAACATCATAAGCGGAAAGTGTAACCTCTCGAAAGAGCTGTTCTTCACTCCTGCTCCAGAGCGTCGGCTGCGGGGTCACTCCGCAAAGCTCTATCTGCGACGATTTCATCTCAATTGAAGGAGAGGGGCTTTCTCCGTCTGGGTTGCGGATCCGTGGAATAAGCTGCCGGACGAGATAGTGAAGATGCCGACGACCGCTCGGTTCAAAGTCTCTCACTTGACCAGAAATAGCCTGAACTCTTTGTATGAACACCATCCCTGTACATAACTCCATGTCCCCCTACATGGCCTTGCTTTTTGCTTTTTGAGCCAAAAAATTAACTTAACTTAACATCCTAGATGTTCTACTGGGTGAAAGGTTAGAAGACTGAGCAGGTGCATAAGCAGGTTACTAGTTACCGGGTCATTCATGCTTGTGAATGATAGTTGTGCCTATGTTTGGGTGTGTTTAGATTTACAAACGGGAGAAAGTGTGCATAAAGTTAATAGATGAACAACTTCACTTTCTTTTTTAAATGTAAATATAAATATGGACCCAAACCACAATGGCTTTTTTGATGTACATGGAGCTTTGGTTATGGTACATGGACTGATGAGGAATCAAGGAGTTCTGTGATGCAAAACTATTTCAGGAAACTAGTCAGCCACTTATTGCTTATAACAAGGAGGTAACAAGACACCTGAGAGCTTCTACAAGACAAGCTGTTGTGGATTACATGTATTTATAATAATAATAATAATAATAATGAAATTATTGTATACAGTGCTCAGGTGCACCACAACTTGTCAGAAAGTGCATATATAGTACATGCAGTAATGTAGAAATGTCTGGAAAGCGAACAATGTATGAGTTAGATACATGCTTGTGTGTGTGTATGGAGGGGAGAAAATCAAGTGTAGTGTTGGCGAATCTCAGGAAGCATGGAAGTTTTGAAGGATGCAGTGCTCTGACAACTAACAACAATGAATGCGGTAAGATTCCAGCCAAATAGAAAGTGACTTAGTAATGAAATGATTTGGTAGAAAGGGCCATAAAAGCTGAGAGAAAGGCTTGTAAATAATGGGATAAAGTTGTGAATAACAAAGAATATCAGGCAATTAGGAGAAAAGTGGAAAGAAGTTTGTTAATGTTCTCCATTGTGAGGATTAGAAGCCTGAGGTGCTCTTGGTTGCAAAACAGTGTAACAGTTTAAATTGCAATGTTTGAAAAATGTGTTCATAATGATAGCTGTGCCCTTACTGATGCCAAATAAAGAGGCATGGGAATTTTACAAGTTGTTGAATGAGGACAATCTGTAGGTGAGTGTTGTATTATCTCAAGTTGACCTGGTAGAGGCTGATTAGTGAAGCTGACAACTATATAATTGAAGTGCTCACTAGCTGCTATCTATGCCATATAAAGGTGGAGATAGCAGCTAGTCACTGAGCTAGTACGGAAAATATCAAGTGAAGTAGGATATGTGGTAGTTAGTCAAAAGATATGGAGGTGAACTAACATATCTTTTTAGGAAAATCTAGGATAAGCTGAACCTATGGATTAAAGTAGTAGAAAGGTCAGGGAACTCAAAAAAATCCCTGATCTGTAGAACATATCCATTTGAAAGAATCCCCTATATGGATAGCAACTGTATAAGTGTGTGGGATAAACCCACAAATAAACTGTAAAACTAAGAATGTAGTTTATAGCATAAAGTGTAACGAGGGACAGCGCAGAAACAGGACGACATACATTGGAGAGACAATGTAGGTGAGAGTGGATAAGGGAACACTGGTGGGAGCTCAAGGAAGAGAGAAGCTTGTCAGTGCTCTATCAACATGCTCAGTTAGAACATGAAGGCTCAGTTAATAACATAGATGTTATTATATTATTGACACATTGAACAGACATGACTCTTGGACAGGTTACGGAGGCCATGCACATAGTAGTAGACAGACCGAGCCTTAACAAAAAGGATGAATGGAATAACACCTCCTCACTCCACTATACTACACAACCTGACAACTGAAGATAGAATGAGAAGAAAAGGGACACACATACATGTACTAAAGTTAATGTGAAAGAAGAAAATTAATATAAATAAAGACAGTGTAATAAGCAAACCTATATTCACGTACACAAAATACATGTACTTAACACATAGAGATACACACACATAGAAAGACTAAATGGAATAAGCAGAACAAGAAGAGACACATGGGTTAGAGAGTTGCTGAAGAGGTCACATGATGTTTGATGAAAGAACTTTGACAAAGAAACTAAAACCATATATACTCACGGATAGGTCACACTTTTTTTGCCAAAAATTTTGATAAAAATCAGGGGTGCGAATTATCCCTTTGACATCACAGGGATCTGAAGTAGACATTTTTCTTGTCAAGTTGATACTTGTTGATTTTTTTTTTTTTTTTTTTTGCTGAGTTGATTTAACAATTAGACTACTTTTCATAAAATCACTTCTGCAAAAATTAGGGTTAGGGTTTTGAAATAAAGATGAATATTTGATAAAATTTAACAAATATTAGTTATATTTACATTAAAAAGGGCCATGTGACTCCCCAGATTATTGTGTGACCTATCTGTGAGTCAACCGCAAATACCTACTTTGAAATAAAAGCAAATCATCCTAAAAGCAATGTGTTAGCTTGCCATTTATCATGACATCACCTCAATGTCCCTGATAATCATTTGAAGACAAGTAGTGAAGAGCTCTGGATTGATAGTATCTACTTGTTTGATGTCCTTCCCAACTGGAACTTTTACAGGTGGTGACTGCAGAGGTGTACCGGCAGTACATTTTGATTCCAATTCCTTGAGAAATTTTATGTATTTTAGCATGACTCCAGCATACATGGCTCACAATATATAGACTTCAGCACTACATCCACCTTGACACTATCAAAAACTTTCCATAATCTATAAATATTACACAAAGAGGCAGCTTATACTTTTTCGCTATGTTAGAATAAATCTTTGGTCTATCTATCATACAGTAACTCTTCCCAACTGGAACTCCTGTGGAGTGTGTGTACCCTTGCTCTTGACGTCACATGATGGTTTTAAGCGAGCATCGTTGTCAAAGAAGCATCATTGCTTGTTTCCAGCCTTCCATGACAACATGTCTGGTCATTGGGAAATAGCACCTCATTTGGAAACAGGTGAGAGTTAGCAGCAAGGAAGGGTATCTAGCCATAGAAAATGTACTTCAACAAATTTTGTGTGACCCATGCTAGCACGAAAAAGTGGATGTCAGATGATGATGATATATGCATAGATGTGTATGTGTGTGTCATATCATCATCATCATCATCATCATCATCGTTTAGCGTCCGTTTTCCATGCTAGCATGGGTTGGACGGTTCAACTGGGGTCTGTGAAGCCAGAAGGCTTCATCAGGCCTAGTCAGATCTGGCAGTGTTTCTACGGCTGGATGCCCTTCCTAACGCCAACCACTCCGTGAGTGTAGTGGGTGCTTTTTACGTGCCACCCGCACAGGTGCCAGACAGAGCTGGCAAACGACCACGAACGGATGATGCTTTTTATGTGCCACCGGCATGGGGGCCAGGCGAGGCTGGCAACGGACACGAATGGATGGTGCTTTTTACGTGCCACCGGCACGAGGCCAGTCGGGGCAGCACTGGCAACGGTCATGAACGGATGGTTCTCTTACATGCCACCGGCACTGGTAACACATCTGCAATTTCCATTGATCGATTTTGATTCTGATCCTCACTTGCCTCAACAGGTCTTCACAAGTAGAGTTTTGTGTCCCAAGAAGGGAAGGTATGCATACGTAGGCTGGCTCCATCCCATGTAGAAGGCCACGTATATATGTATATGTATGTATATGTGTGGGTCTGTATTTGTTCCCCCAACATTGCTTGACAACTGATGCTGGTGTGTTTACGTCCCTGTAACTTAGCTGTTCGGCAAAAGAGACCAATGGAATAAGTACTAGGCTTACAAAGAATAAGAACTGGGGTCGATTTGCTTGACTAAAGGTGGTGCTCCAGCATGGCTGCAGTCAAATAACTGAAATAAGTAAAAAAGAGTAAGAGTATATATATGCATGTACATATATGTATGTATACATGCATATATATACATATATACACATGCATATATATATCCACACACATACATATATATACATATACCCACACACACACACACACATATATATATATGTGTGTATATATATATATATATATATATATATATATCTCTCTATATAAATATATATATATATATATATATTATATATATATATATCTCTCTATATAAATATATATATATATATATATATATATATATATACATATATATATACACATATATATATAACAGATGTATTAGTTTAACACTCGGGAAGTGAGAAAGTCTTTTATGTTTTGAGCCTACGCTCTTCAACAGAAAGGAACACAGAAATAAACAGGGAGAGAAAATAGACAAGGTTTAGTGGCTAGCAATCTATCATTATATACATGTATACACGTTATTAAAAATCTCTGATGGATAAAAATAACTAAAAACAGATTAGAGATTTATAAAAAAAAATTTACTGTTATTAATAAATAATGAGGAAAATATATTGAGAATGCATGTTCAGATTTTCCCAAAATCTAAAGGTCATTCAACTTAAAATAATAAAATGGAACAATTCAAACATTAAAGTTTCTATTGTATCATTTTATTGTTTTCTAAACAAGCTATTGTCATGATCTTAAAAGAAATTTCAAGAGATTGTTGAGTAATGTTTTTACTGCTTACAATGTTTATAGTGTTTACAAGATCTAAGTAATATTTCAAATCTCAGAAATAAATCATACACACAGATAGATAGATGTTTATGTATCTTGCCTTGTTATAATTCTGCTTGTTTCTTTATCTCCACTTCAGTACAGTATTCTATCAAGGGAGAGAATTCAGTTATTCATTTGTCATATATATGTAACAAATATATCATATTATAAATGCTTAATGAGGTTGGAATATTTCTCTCTGAGCCAGTTTTCTACCATGGTCAGCTAGACATCCTATTTTGAAAAACTTACAGTTTATCAAACATCTGGTTTTAAATAGTGGAAAGTAAATGAGGAAGATGTACCATGATAAAATTTTTACACAAATATTTGAATACCTGTCAAAGTTTGATAATTGTTTTTACTCATATATAGTTATTTACAGTTTTGTTCCAGACATATTAATTATTTAAAAAAGAAAAAAAATTGGTTTTGGCTTATTTTTCTGTGATCAATTAGTTTTAACTATTTAAACATTCAAAAATAAGATTATCAAGCTTCTTGATTGTAGAAATCCACTAACAAGGCTTTGATTGGCATAGGGCTATGGTAGAAGGCACTTGTGCCAAATAATGGTTGCACTGTGTGTGTGTGCATGTATGTAAAAAAATATATATGCATACATTAATATGAATATGCATACTTATATATGTGTGTATATCTTCACATGGGTCAAACAAAATTTATTGAGGCAGATTTTCTCCAGCCGATGAATGCCTTTGCTGTTGCCAGCATTCACCTGTTTTGAAGTAAGGTAATATTTCTCCTAGCCCTTTGAACACGAACAGCTTGATGGCCAGATTTGATTTCAAAGAAGGTAACAAGTGAATGACACCATGTTTATGATGGTGGCACTTGTTTACATCTTGGATGTGACTTGATCACATGCACTCATGTACACATACACAAAATACATGCTCTCCTATACATACACACACACACACCATCATTATTTTAATGTCTATTTTCCTTGCTTGCATGAATCAGACAAGTGTATGTTGGGACAGGGTTTTCTACAGCTGGATGCCTTTCCAGTTGCAAATACTGTTTCCAAATAAGGTAATGATCTTCAAGTCTATTAAACAACAAACAACTGGACATATTTATATAGAGACATGTACAACACGGAAATAACCCTTTGTTTGCGAAGGTTGTGTAACATGTTAAGACATGTCCAAGAAGCTCGGACATGTTCTCACAATATACTGCAAGCAAATGATATTGTTTGGGAAGCCATTGTTAATAGACAGTAAGGAAGCTGTATGCAAAAAAAGTGAAATCATTCACACTCACTCACACATCTTTACATGTATGAGATTCTTTCAGTTTCTGTTGACCAGATCTCCTCAAAGATTTGGTTTGCTCAGTGCTGAACCTGAAACCATATGTTTAGGAAGTAAACACCTCTTAATTACTTTGCCATATTTGTTCATATATATCGTTATCATCATTATTTTTAGTGTCCACTTAACTGTACTTGCATGGACCTGGCAATTCATGTGTGTATATATATATATCATCATCATTGTTTAATGTCCATTGTCCATGCTGGCATGTGTTGGACGGTTTGACCAGGGGCTGGCAAGCTGGAAGGCTGCGCCAGACTCCAGTCTGATTTGGCATGGTTTCTACAGCTGGATGCCCTTCCTATTGCCAACCATTCTGAGCACGTAATGGGTGCTTTTATGTGCCACCGACATGGGTGCCATTTTTGTGACACTGGTATCTGCCATGACTGCAATTTTGCTTGGCTTCATGGATCTTCTCCTCAAGAACAACATAATGCCAAAGGTCTCGGTCATTGCCTCTATGAGGCCGAACACTTGGAAGGAGCTCAGCCACTTTGCCTCTGTGAGACCCAATGCTCGGAAGGTGTTCTTTACATGCCACCAGCACGGGTGCCAGTTACGCGACACCAGCATCAACCACAACTATGATTTCACTTGGTTTGCTGAGTCTTCTCAAGCACAGCATATTGCCAAAAATCTCAATCACTAGTTATTGCCTCTGTGAGGCCTAAAATTTGAAGATCATGCTTCACTACCTCATTCCATGTCTTCCTGGGTCTACCTCTACCACAGGTTTCCTACATAGTTAGAGATTGGCACTTCTTTACACAGCTGTCCTCATCCATATGCATCACATGAACATACTAGCACTCATCTCTCTTGCACACCACATCTGATTTCTCTTATGCCTAACTTTTCTCTCAAGATGCTTACTCTGTTGAATATGCACACTGACATTGCACATCCGGCAAAGCATGCTGGCTTCATTTCTTTCAAGCCTACGCATTTCCTCAGCTGTTACTGCCCATATTTCACTGCCATGTAGCATAGCTATTCACACACAGGCATCTTACAATCTGCCTTTCACTCTGAGTGAGAGGCCTTTTGTTGCCAGTAACAATCTCCATGTTTGCATTGGGCCAGACAGGTTAATTTTCTATAGCTGAATGCCTTTCCTGTCACTAACCCTTACCTGTTTCCAAGCAAAGTAATATTTCCCCAGGCCTGGCATGTTTTTGCAGAATGAATGACACTGCTTTTAGGCTAGTAGCATTCATTCATTGTGTAATAGTGTCAAGACAAAGACACACAAACATATATACATTCTCTCTCTCCCTCACATATACATGTGCAGGCATCTCTTTGTGCTCAACTATGTGGTTTCATCATTCATCTTTAGTCATATTAAACTTGTACCAATAGTCATGTGTCTTACTATAACACCAGGCCCATAATACCTTGCACAGAAAATGTTGTAAAGCCTTCATCATATCTATGTGTTTGTTTGTGCAGGTTGATATTTTCTTTGTGACGCTTTGAATGAAGCAGGGATCATGTTTACAAACCATGTCATCACAGTTAGTCATTGTGTGTTTTTGAAGACTGGTTGTAGAATTTTGAAAAACAGATTAAAGTGGGCAACAAGAAGAGCTTCCAACAGTAAAATCTTGCCTCAGATCAATCTCTCCCTAAGCCTATATATATATATATATATATATATATATATATATATATATATATATATATATATATATATAGGTGAGAAAGTTGGTGTGTGAAAGCACGTGGTTGAATATATAGAAAATAGTAAAAAGTGAAAAAACTACAGAAGGCTTGTTTTAAAAGGTTAAAGAATATATATTTGAGTCATTATGTCAGAAGAATGTTATAAATTTTTTTCATACAGTGACATAGTTTTTGAAGAAATTACCGGTTTCGTGTTTAACTTTTCAAATTTCTCAAAACATTGTGTTATGATTTCGTTAAGAAGTGTAAAAAAGAGTTCCAGGTATATATATATGTGTGTGTGTGTGTAATAAAACATACACAGTATTTAAATAAGAACTACAATAGTTTCTTGCTGTAGAAATATAATTTGGCTTGGCAACTTTATATAGCATTCCTCGTGTTTCCAAGCAATCCTTCAGCCTGTGCTGCTATTAGTAGCTCTTATTCAAATAATGTGTATATTGATATTTATCTCATTGGATGGAGTACATTTTTTGGTAAGTTATATATATATATACACACACACATGCACACAATCACCATCATCATCATGTAACATTTGTCTTCATTGCTGGCATACTTAAATGAACCAATGTCTGCTTTGGAATGGTTTTTACTGTTAGATGCTCTTCCTAATGCCAACCACTTAACCATATCCTAGGTGCTATTTATTTGTTGCATTAGTGATTTTGCAGTGTGATTCACAAAACTGACATTCTCCCTCATATGAGTTGCTGTGTAGTTGAGAGGGAGGCAGATCTATGTCAGGTATTGAGAAGTACAGGAACAGGCTTCTTGCTGTAGATGAGATACATGGCTACATCACTTAATATTAAAGTGAGTGGGAGTAATTGGAGTGGAGCTGGAAGAGATAAACATTGTGATGCTATGGCATCAGAGTGTGTTGTAAGGTACCAGACAGTGAATAGAAGAATTGTGGGACAGACGATTGGGGAGAATGGGTAAGTTGAGGTTACAAGAATAAGTAGGTGAGTGAGAGATGGTTTGAGTTGGTAGTAAGAGAGGGTGTGAAAGTATGCTGAATGTTGATCAAGGATGTAGCAGTGATTGATAGTAAAATATGGGGTGATGAAGGGGATGATTAGCAGTACAGTAATAATAATAATAATCCTTTCTACTATAGGCACAATGCCTGAAATTTTGGAGGAGCAGGGCTAGTCAATTACACCAATCCCAGTACTTGATGGTACTTATTCCAGCGACCCTGAAAGAATGAAAAGCAAAGTCGACCTTGGTTGAATTTGAACGCAGAGCGTAAAGATGGATGAAATGCTTAGCACTTTTGACTGGCATGCTAATGATTCTGCCAGCTTGCCACCTTTATAACAATAGTAATAATAATCCTTTCTACTATAGACACAAGGCATGAAATTTGGGCTAGTTAATTGCATCAACCCCAGTACTCAACTGGTACTTCTTTTATTGAACCTGAAAGCATGACAGGCAAAGTTGACCTTGGAAGGATTTTGATCTCAGAATGTGAAGATGGATGAAATGCTACTAAGCATTTTCTCCAGCTTGCTAATGATTGTTGCAGCCGGTCACCTTAATAGTGATCCTATCTCCTATAGACACAAAGCATGAAATTTTGATGGGAAGAGCTATTTGATTATAGTAACCTCAGTACTCAGCTGGTACGTCTTTTATTGCTCCCCCAAAGGATGTAAGGTAAAGCCGACCTTGGTAGCATTTGAACTCAGAAACAAATGAAGCACCACTAAGAATTTTGTCCAGCATGCTAATGATTCTGCCAGCTCACCACCACAATAATAATAATAATCTTTTCTTTATTCACCATTGAGGGTTTATATAAAAGACTAGGGATGGCACAGGACAATACAACACAAGAAGAGTGGTATTTAATTGCATAAGAAGGTAATATCAATAAAAATTATAATAAATCCCCAAAAGAGGGAGGCTTCCAATGGCTGCTCATAGAAACCCTACAAAAACTATGATCACCCTGACCTAGGGCAAGTGCCCTCTCCACTTCATCTACCCTTGATCTAGAAGTGCCTGCTTAGAGTAGGCCCATTCACTCATGCCATTTGTGCTACAAATTGCTGGGAGGCAGCACATCCCTCTCTACTTTCACTTTCCTTTTCAAATGAAACTTGAAAAAGTTGATGAGGGCTTGGCTAAAGAAGAAAGTCTCTCTCTTCAGCCCTTTCAACCTGGTCCACCATATAACCTCTTTCGCTAAGATCACCAGACAAAAAAGCGCTACCGGCCCTTTCCAGCTGAAGGAAGGTGGCAGGGCGATCTTCACAATGGACTCAGCTGATAGCTGGATCCGTCCTATATATTGTGACAGCAGGTGTTCGACATAAACCCACAAGTCAGCAATGCTCAGGCACTGGACGAGAGTGTGCAGAACAGTTTTGTCATTTTACATGCACCTTGAGCAAGCCTGGCTGATAGTACTTCCATGTCTGTAGAATTTACCCAAATTGGCAATGCCCAAGGCCAGGGATTTCTGATAATGATAATAATGATTTTGAATTTTGGGGGAGGGGTAAGTCAGTTACATCAACCCTCAGTTTTTGGTACTTATTTAATCAACCCTGAAAAGATGAAAGACAAAGTTGGAATAATTTTAATAATAATAATAGTACAGTAGATAGGAGAGGGATGAGTACATGGTAGCTGGGTAAAGTTGCAGAAGTGTGAGGGAGAGTGACAGATGTGTAGTGATAGTGAAAGGTGGTCATAGGTATATGGAAATGGTTCAGAGGAGAGGGTGAGGTAACTGGTAGGAAAAGAAAGGGTGATCAGTAGAAAATGTAACTGATATCAAGCTCTAGTTTCTTAACTAACAGGTTAATGTTTTAATGCTAGCTCTTGTGTAACATTTGTATAGATAGGTACAGAAACAAGCAGTTGTGTGTTAACAAACAGCACAGTTACACTTTAGGATTTGGAAATACCTTGTGTATTTTTACACATGGTTTACGCACATCTTTACGTAAAGCTTTTTTTATTTTTGTATCAGTACCATTCATAAGCTTTGACTTTCTATTGGTGTCTAGCTCATAATTAGGTGAGTGTTTCTTGTGAGGATCCCCCCCCCCCCAAACAAGTGATAGTTATTAACATTAGTTCAAACAATAAATAGATTAACCTTTAGTTCTTGATTGCTATCTTGTACTTTAGCATACTGAACTCTTCTAATGTGAATGTCCATAGAATAAAATCAATTCAAAATGGTTAATTGCTCTTTTGCATTATTAATGCTTTTATTTTTTTTTTTATAGATTAAATAAATGTTAGCATAACCGGTAAAAATTTCATGTTAGATTTTTTATTTTCATTTCTGTACACTGTTTTAATGTTAATTTTTCTTATGAAACCTAGTTCATTTGTTTATAATCCCTACTTCATATCACTTAATTGGCCATACAGTAAATCTTGACAACTTTTCCTTAGTGAAAATTGCTTTAAAATGATACCATGAATAGGCACAGCTCATTGTTATATTCAGTAAGAACATCTGTATAATATTCAAGTGTTTCTTCAGCTTGCAGTACTGGTTTCAAATTCTGTTAGCCTACAGATGGCATTAGTAAACCATTCTAGTAGACATTCTTCTTCCAGAGTATTGCTATAGGAAGATAAAATCTGTAATAAAGCCCCAATAACAGAAGTTATGGAGGGAAAGGAATTATTGCCATCTTCCGTTCCTGTTGTCCATTCTCTTTAGAGGAACATCTTTTTAGTAAATTTCTTGTACTTTTCACCAAAATTTAACTGATCCAACAGTTTATTGTAAATCCTTATTTTAGCTTTACTGCACATAATCTATGTGTACAACCTCTGTTTTTTAAATAATGTATTAGTGCACAAATGACTGTTTGTTTCACACTTGCTTAATTTGGGATTCAATGCCATTTGACACCTTGGGCAAGTGTTTTCTTCTATAACGTTGAACTGACTAATGCCTTGTGAATGAAATTTGGCAAATGGAAACTGCAGAAGACTGTCATATTTATATACATATGTGTGTCTACTTTATGTTGGCACTGCTTAAAAACTGCTCTGTTTTGTTTATGTTATGTAACTTAGCATTTTGACAAATGGAGGTTGATAAGTACTACAGGTCATTATAATCAACTATGCACTTCAAGACAGTGCCCCACCATGGCCTAATGATTGAAATAAGTAAAAGAATATTAAATATATGCCAGTCTTGTTTTTAAAGGTAGCCTAGTTCTTGATTTTCCCAGCTTCAGTGTTTTATTGAAATTCTGTTACATTGTTGCAAGTAAAAGAAAATCTGTTATAAACTGCATGAATGGTGTTTATATTATACTGCAGCTTTATATTACTCTGTTGCATGTAAAAGAAGCTGTTCTGAACAGCATGAATGGTGTTTATGACATATAATGAGTTTTATTTTTGTCTTTTGAGTTTATTAGAAGGCACTTTACGCAATTTAACACGTCTTCATTTGAAATTCGGTTCGGAAATAAAGAACAATAGCTTCAATTTTACTGGTAGAATCAGGTTAATTAAAAACATTTAAATAAGTGAATAAATTCAGTCAGTATATTTATTGTTTACAGAATTGATAATGTTAATCTTAATCAATTAGTTTTATTTTCCTGTTTAGAATCCAACAAGAATGTTCTTTGTGTGAGGTTTGCATACATTTTAATTGCTCTCATTAGCTTGTGTTCAGGTTTTCTTCCTCATGCAATTATTTTCTTCACGAAGAACCCCACCTAGTTTATAGAGCTAATTAACTTAAGGAATTGATTACTTTTTCACTGGTATTTAACACTAAAAGATATTTATTAAGTATTTCTTCATGAATTGTTGTAATTCTTGTTTCTCCTATACTTCATTTGAATAGTATTTATTTACTATTTCCTCTTTGATTAATTTATTGGAAGTTATTCTTCATACAACTAGTATTTTTTTTTTTAATATTCTTAAGTAAAAGTGAACTTCATCGAATGATATTAAGTGAAATAAAAATTGTAGCTATTGTCTTGATGAATTTTTCTTTTTGTTTTTAAATTAGTATAAAATACTGTTTTAATTGGTTCATATATTTTTGCATTTTTTATTGACCCTCACTTTACTAAATGGTTAGCATACACACATTTTAGAAGTTATTTCTTTTAATCCCATCATTATTAAAATGGTGCTGCTTTCTTTCAAAGCAGTGGCAGAAATTAATATCTGGAATTTTTTTTTTTAAATAAAGAGAAGATTGCTTATTTGTGGTATCATCTGTAACTTATGCTCAGATGTAGATGGCTACCTGCATGCCTGTATTCATTGATAGTTTGACTCATTTCTTACAACAGAACCAGGAACAATGATTTATTGCATCATTTTGTCATGTCCTTGAAAAAGATGTATTTATATTTTTATCTTTTTGCTTGAACTTATGTAGCCATATTTTATGAATTTAAAACTAATACTTTGATATTATTGGTACTTTTTATTGTTCTTTTCTTTTTTTTCAAATATGGAAAACTGTTTTAAGTAAACTTTAATCAATTACAATACATCAGGTTTTGCTTTGAACATTGGTAATTGTCAGTTTTGACAAAAGGGAAACATTTATTTTTTGGTTAATGTAAATTAGTTTTATTCCTCTTTGGCTAATTTTAACTCTTAAATGTCGTGACATTGTTCTTTAGTATTAATGATTTAATTAGGTCAGCATTTTGTTCCTGTACATTTTGAAATGAAGTAGTCAGATATAATCTCAATTTGCAGTTGAGCTTTCATTTCAATTAAGCTTGCTACTAATCAATTAATTGATTACTATCCAAGTGAATTGTGAAAAAAATATTCTACTTCATCATCATCATCATCATCATCATTTAGCATCCGTTTTCCATGCTAGCATGGGTTGGACGGTTCTACTGGGGTCTGTGAAGCCAGAAGGCTTCATCAGGCCCAGTCAAATCTGGCAGTGTTTCTACGGCTGGATGCCCTTCCTAACGCCAACTACTCCGTGAGTGTAGTGGGTGCTTTTTACGTGCCACCCGCACTGGTGCCAGACAGAGCTGGCAAACGGCCACGAACGGATGGTGCTTTTTATGTGCCACCGGCATGAGGGCCAGGCGAGGCTGGCAACAGACACGAAACGGGGCGGTGCTGGCAACGGTCATGAAACGGAAAGTTCTCTTACATGCCACCGGCACTAGTAACACATCTGCAATTTCCATTGATCGATTTCCATTGATCGATTTCGATTTATTTTTAAAAACCTTCATATTATCTACACCAATTTAGTTGCAAACAATTTGTTCCTGAAGAAGAATTCATTAAAAAAAGAAAGAAAAGCTTATATGCATTTCAGATTGTGTGTGTGTGTGTGTTTTATATTTTGTGCAAGTATTTTAACAGTTTTTAGTATTTTGTAGATGGCTTCATTATAGCTATAGTGACAAATACAAAACGTGGCACAGTCTGACATTAGTGGCAGAAGCTTGCTTATCTGTATATATAAAAGGCAGGATATGTGTGTGTACATGAATGTAGTTTATGCACATCCACAAATTAGCACGCATGTCGCTCAAATTTTAGGAGGACATTCGTCACAATCCTAGCTGTATTTTCGTCAAATTATTTTTCCCCCGAAGGCACTCGCGAATAGCGGTAAATAATTTTGAACCATAACTTTTAACAATTTTCATGTCGGAGGAATACACGATCATTTGCAAATATGAGTTAAGTCCCCTTCTAGCGATGGTGTAAAGAGAGGGAGAGAGAGAGAGAGAGATAACAGATTTTAAAAATTTCGTCTTTTTAGTGAGTGATTGACAGGCAAAAACAGACAGGAGTTGTTATGTGTGTATGTGTGAATGGCTTCAGTCACACACACACACACGAGCATGTATGCGTACAAAACACATGTATGCAATGTGTGTGTGTGTGTGTGTGTGTGTTGCCCGTATATATATATATACACAATATAAACGATATTTTCCGTTTCTCCACGACTAATTTCCAAATTAGCTGAATCTGTTGCTCTATTCATAGTGATATATATTGCTGGTCATGCGTGAACATGGGCGAGAGCAGAGGTTAATAGAGCAAAAGACCTACGTGTTGACTATAGACATGCTCCTTCACAAACGATCAGCTATTATTTCGTAAACAATGTTTTGAAACTGTTTATGTTTTCAAAAGGAGAGATCTGACTCTTACATCTCTGTGGGAGAAGGTAGGCTTCTCTATTCCTCTTACAAAACTTACGTCCGGGTGCCAAATTTGCTTCAATTGATGGTATTACTCGGGTAGGAGGAGGTGGTGGGATGGGCAGGGGCAAAGGCGTGCAAAAACATGTATGCAATAGGTGCATGTACGTATATGTTTGTATGTGTGTGTGTGTGTGTGTTGCCCATATATATATATATATATATATATATATATATATATATATACATACTTAGTTGTGATCTGAACATAACCACTTCTCACACAGAGGATTGGGGGCCCTTTTGGGCGTTCTGTTTTCCTTGCTGGAAGGGTTCCCAACCCATGGGCAAAGTGGGGTTATATGATGGGGCTGGTGTTTCCAAAAGGGTTGGCATATGCAACCTGATCACCTCTGCTGATCAGACTCCCAACCCATGCGCTTCCGCGCGAAAGTGATTCTGCAGAACTGGGTTGGATATGCAAACCAGCTTTAAAGTATAAATATAGATGTATTTGAATCAGCAATGTTCAGTTAAGTCCTATTTGGGGTGAAAAATCAATAAACTGATTCCTTATAGGACTTCCCACTAAAATTGGCTACACCCCATTTTCAACCATAACATCTACCAATTTTGATGTGTTTTGTTCAAACTTGATGCCAGCATTACTTAGGACTCATGGGATCTTTGAATGCTTTAAGTTCTCCAAAAACGAAAAAAAAAAAAAAACAATTGACGAGTGGAAAAAATCGATAAACCGATTCCTTATGGGATTTCCCAATCAAATTGTCTGCAAAATTTCAGCCAAAAGTTTACCAATTTCAACGGATTTCACTCAGATTTGACGTCGATGTTACTTAGTTTGCTTTGAAATAAAGATCTTGATTAGCTTAATAATCCTAACTTAATCCTGAGCAAAGCCGGGCTATACTGCTAGTCAACATTATTTGTTTATAAAGAATAAAAAGTTTTGAATGGTACAACAATGCACTATAATACAAACAATAGGCTATATACCTGTTGTAATTTAGTCATCCATAGTGTGATATATTTCAGAATGATATTCCTTCTTCAGATATTCTTAGAATGAGTTGCTGCTATAATCGGTTTTCCAACTGATTTTAGCAGCAACTCCGTCTAAGAATATCTGAAGAAAGAATTTTATTCTGAAATATCATCAGACTATGGATAACTGAATTACAACAGGTATATAGCCTATTGTTTATATTATAGTGCATTGTTGTACCATTCAAAACTTTTTATTCTTTACAAACAATACACAGTGCTTCAAGTGAACTACAATACTCTCTTATTTGTTTAGTTTATATGGTTAAGACTCTGGGGAGAGGATACCGTGTTTCAGTGTTCCCAATGTGTCAGCATAATTCAAATGTTGGTTTATTAGTGAAAGTAGAATTAGAAAACTAAAAACCATGAAATTCTATGTGTTCAAGAGACAAATTAAATGTTTCAATAATCTTCATGGTTGCAAAATGAATGAAGATAGATATTTCCAGTTGGAAATTGAAATCAAATTTCAAACTCTGCTTGCTGGGAAGCTTATTTCGCACATTCTCATTCATTATTTATTCTTCTTCTATGTTGTTATATCTTACATTAATTGATGTCAGTATTGTTCCCACCAGTGCATAGCTTATGTACGGTGCAAACATAAAGTAAGCAATGTTTAACCGAACCAAATTGTCTTTTGAAAACAAGTCAGCCAGTTTCACCTTTCAGTAACTCATATGCATTGTACAATCTATTTTTGTTTTGACCATGCACTCTGCATGCATGCTAACAAACTTAATAGGTGAACCATTTTCAAAAATGGTACCTAATAGGCAAAAGTGACCATCAGATTTAGTTGGTCATGCTCTCTCATAATTGCAGTTCTATAGCCATCCTTTTATCGTTTATTTTATCATCTCTTTCACAACGATGGTGCTTGTAATATTGGTTTCAAAATTTGACACAAGGTCATTGACCCCCAGTTTTCAGCTGATACTTATTTTGTTAACCCTGAAAGGATGAAAGGTAAAGTTGACCATGGCGGAATTTAAACTGAGAATGTAAAGACATGAAATGCTGCTAAACTTTTTGCCCTACGTGCTAATGATTCTGTCAGTTTGATACCTCTATGATGCTTGTAATATTCGTAAATAGAACCATTGTTCATTAACTCATAGTGCAAAGTTGAGCTAAGAAATCCTATTCATCACATCTTGTTATGAGAATTGTGTGTCATTTGTAGATATGAATTGAAAGTTACTATAACTGTGCAACCTTAATATTTGTGAGGTCATTTCAAATCATTACATGATGGTTGGTTTTTCAGATATTTTCGTGGAATCACAGACTAAGTATGTTGCTGTTTAGCCCTAATCAGATCTGAATGAGCAGACCTGTTTTCATAAATATTTCAGCACTAACCATTTTTCTGCCTTTTTAGTAGAGTCTAGGTTTACATTATGTAATGTGTTCTTTGCATTTTGAGATGATAGGGTGTTAGTTGAAGGAGTTTTAACTAATGAAAATGGATGGTAATGAATAAAAAATGTGCTGTGAACTTGGCTTCATTGTAGTTGAGACAATGGTAGACAAAGATTTGAATGTTTTGGATATGGTCATTTTGAATAATTATCAAAGATCAAGAGTCAAACTAATAGAAATTATGATATAATTGGCTCATTTACAAGTGTTAAGTTGGAAATTAGGCAGGTCCATGCTAACCAGCCATATTGTAGGGTGCTGGATGGAAGGACCAGATAAATTGCTTGGGATCTGATTTGGTCCAGACCTCCAGGTGGACAAGAACTGAGGAGAAGTGACCAGTCTCATCCAGAAATGGGCAGAGAGAAAGCATTCTCTGAAGAGTCAGGCAGAGGTGGTGAATATATACATCACTGTTCTACATGCACTTGTCTTGTGTCTGGGCATTACTGACTTGTGGAGCTTTGTTGAACAGCTGTGTAGGACAGATCTGGTTATCAGCCAAGTCCATCAGGAAGATTGCTCCACCACCGTCCTTTTGGCTGGGAAGGGAAGGCAGTTTTTTTGTGTCTGGTGGATATTGTGGTGGATGAAGTTGAAAGGACTGAAGACAGATATTTCTTCTTTGGCCAAGCCCTCATTGACTTTTCCAAATTCTACTTGAGAAGGAAAATGAGGATGGAGAGGGAAGTACTGCACCCCACCTTCAGTATTTTTGTTGAAAAGCAGGTTAATGTGGCGAAGATGGCCTACTTGAATGGGCCTACTGTGAACATATGCTTGTAAGCTGGAGGAGGAGTTGAGAAAGTGAGAGGCACTTGCCTGATGGTCTGGACTGCCAGAATGTGTGGGGTTCCTCAGTTGTCTCTGGGTGAGACTCACTATTTTTGAGGGATTATATTGTTGATTGTTCTTGTTTCAATTTTGCCGTAAGCTATTCATTTCCTTATATCTTTACTTACTACTTCTCTGTGAACCATACTTCATCATTGTTACATGTGTTTTCTATGCTGGAATTTGTTACACACACACTCTGGCTTAAGTCGTTCACAATTATACGTTGGTTTTGGAAAATGATATATAGAAAAATAAAAATCAAGTCATTTTACTCGACTTTATGTCTCTCTGCCACAGATTTTGGAAGCGTAAAATCACTAGAAAACTGTTAAGAACACATAAAATCATGTTACTGTACAATAAATAAGAATAAAAGCATATAAATTCATATTAAAATATGTACAGTAAACGTTAAGATACACACCATAAAGTAGTGTAGCTTAGTGAATGAAATCATGAAATCAGCTGTATTGTCTTATTTATTGGTCTTTCAGAGCTTATATTGCACTGTAGTTTCAATATCTACTGTTAGGCGGCGTCGTCACTCATGATTCCGGCGATTGTTTTGAATTGAGAATTGTTTCAACCACTTTCTCATTCTCATTCATTTGTGACTTTAATTTTTGCCCCCATGGCTCCTAAGAAAATTCATAGAGAAAGTGCTAAGCCTCATGCTATAATGCTGGAAGATAAAATGGCTATGATAAAACACCATGAAAAAAGTGAAAAAGTGGTAGCAATTGCTCGATCTTTTTTGGATTTCACGGATTTATTTGAAAAAGACAAGCAGCTACTGAGAAATGAGGATTTGATAGAGCTTCAGGAGCTGCAAAATAAAGAAGAAGAAGGCATTTGCATATATCAAAAAAGGCCTTTCTTTTCCAAGATTATGGGGGCTTGTCACGAAGCTTTTGCTCCTTATAATGTAATCCTTGGGAAAAAGAAAACAATTCAAGGAACTCTCAACCGGTTTTTAAAGTGCATTGAACAACAAGAACAGCCAGTCAGCTGTTGATGTTGACAATCCACAACCATCTACATCCACGATGTAAACCACCTAATTGTATGTACGTATTGGTAAATTTGAAATAATTTAGTTTTTTTTACTATTGCAAAATAATAATAGTTACTGAATTTGTTTTTTAAGCTTAAGAAAGGCTTTTATTTTGCCATGTCATATTGCAAACCACATTCATAAATAGAGCATCCGTGATGTACTGTAAACACCGTCAAATTGTATTCATAAATTTACACGACTTTTTTTTTTTACTGTACTGTATTAAAAAAAAAAAATTCTTTGTTTGTAAGTTTAAAATAGGTTTTTATTAACTATGTATTATTGGGAATGTATTCATAATTAAAGTACAGAACTGGGGTGGAGGCGCAATGGCCCAGTGGTTAGGGCAGCGGACTCGCGGTCATAGGATCGTGGTTTCGATTCCCAGACCGGGCGTTGTGAGTGTTTATTGAGCGAAAACACCTAAAGCTCCACGAGGCTCCGGCAGGGGATGGTGGTGATCCCTGCTGTACTCTTTCACCACAACTTTCTCTCACTCTTACTTCTTGTTTCTGTTGTACCTGTATTTCAAAGGGCCGGCCTTGTCACTCTCTGTGTCACGCTGAATATCCCCGAGAACTACGTTAAGGGTACACGTGTCTGTGGAGTGCTCAGCCACTTACACGTTAATTTCACGAGCAGGCTGTTCCGTTGATTCGGATCAACCGGAACCCTCGTCGTCGTAACCGACGGAGTGCTTCCAACAGAACTGGGAATGGTTATTTTCGGTTTAGCCTAGAGACAAGTAAATTCAGCCTAGCCTAGCCTGAAGACAAGTTCATTCGACTTTAGAAGTCGTGTCTCCTGGAACCAATTAACAACATACGGTGAGGTATGCCTGTATATAACCTTCAGCATAATAGCAGTGAGTGTATTTCACTAGCTTAGTAGCTTCCAAGTGATAAAAGGTTTTTTTTTTTTCTCATTTCTCTTTTTCTTTCATTGCTGATGTAATTTTGCTGGCATATATTGCTTCAAGTTTTCTGGTTTAGGGATTAGAAAATAATTATTATGCAATACAATGAAAAATATTGCAATAATAGGAAAATATTGACCATTATTTGAGTTTAGGTGAGGTATTTAGAGATCTTCAATTTATTTTTAGTCTTTGACTTGTGTTTTTTTTATCTGTTATAATAGACAAATATACTGATACACACACATACTGTCCAGTCCCTTATAGTTCACTGTGGTTTCTATCATACATACACATATAAGTTTTTCTTTAGGTATAGACAGTCTGATAAATGTTAGTATATGTGAGATGAGGTACTCATCTGTGATCTTTAGCTACTATTTTTGAATAAATAAATATGTGTATCCTCTTATATTTTACTGGTTTCATTTATTGGACTGCAGCCAAGCTGAGGCACCCCTTAAAGGGTTTTAGTCAATCTGATTTGATCCAGTATATATTTCAAACTGTTATTATTTTATCAGACTTAGTCGATTGTCTCAGTTTTATGATAGAACTGGCATATTATTACTGTAACGCATGCTTGCGTATTCCCAATACACTTGTAAAATGGTTGGTAAGACTGAAGGTATTCAGCTACATGACGTATATGAACACCAGCCAATGGAAAGCAGATATAAAACAACATAGTAGAGAGTCTGATCCCACTGTCGGGTATTTCAGTAACTGTCTTCTACTATAGCCTTGAGTTGGCCAGTACTTTGTGAGGGGAATTTAGTTTGATTGAAGTTGTGGAAAAGACCATCACACGTGTGTGCATGTATGTGTGTCTGTATTTATATGTTTGGCACAACACAAGTAAGTTGTAAAAGCCTGTGTTGTTTCAAAAAGTATAGTGTAGTGAGCAGTATAATGTAAGATACATACCGCATTGAAATAAGTAATAGTGCTCCAACATGGCCATAGTGCAGTGTTTGAAATCCATTAAAAATATATATACATGAATGTATATTCACTCATGAACACTTGTATTATTCTTGTTAGAATGTGAGTGCGTATGTGCACATGATGATAAATGCTACAAATAACGAAACCTATGACCTTCACTAACATGATGAAATTAAGTGCATAGAAGTATTGGTTCTACAAAAAGTTGTAATTGTGTAAGATATTGATTTAGAATACAAAGAATGAAGGTTTGGGTGTAATCTTTAGAAAAATGTATTGGGCTGTGAACTTTTTTTTTGGAAAAAAAATCAATCATCTGTAATTTAGCTGCAGACATTTTTATCCAACAGATACAATCTTAACTTAGTGCTTATTTGATTCTGTTTTGCTATCCAATCACATTTTTGATGAAACCATAACCTTGGCAGTTGATGTGAATAGGTAGCAACAAACATAGTGAGAGAGATTGATAGATGGCTAGCCAGCTTGAGTTAAAAAACAACCAAAAAAGAATCAATGATTATATGTAAACATTTAAGAGAAAGGCAAGAAAACATTTTCTTGTATTATTTTTGCAGTTCTTGTATTTAGTATGAATAGTTGCCAATGAAGCTTATAAACTTATTTATAATAGTGAATTGTTTGCAATGTCATATTCAAGATTTGATCCTCTTATAGTTGTTCTTTATTTATTTACAGAGAATAAACAAAAAAATATATCTTGTGGTGGCAGTGGGAAATCAGTTTATGAATTAAATATTTTTGCCAGGAACATTTTCAATGTATAATTCTTAATATTTTATATATTTTCACTAAGTAATTGAAAGTTAAGTCAGCAGAAAGAATGGTGCACCAAATTAGATTTCTTTGCAATATTGTGTCCCATCTGCCTACATTTAGAGTTCAGATGCTACCTTTCATCTTATTTGTGGTTGGTGATACACTAGTATCAACAATGCAGTGGGATCAATTTTATAAACAGTGAAAATTGTTGTTGTCTCTCTAGTCAGGAGAAATCAATTTTTTTTTTTGTATTAAGTGGAAAATATAATTTTTCTATCATTTTAACGCGTAAAGTTAAACCTGTGTAATTATTTTTGTTGCAGTAGAGATAAAAATAGATACACAACGAGAGAGATTGTAATGATAAGAGATGTCTATTGACCTAGACATGAATTCAGCTTTAATTAAGTTGCAGTGTAAAGTCTACATACCAGACTATCATTTATTAGTAGCAGGATTCAGTAAAGAAGAGACAAGATTTAAGATTATTGATAATTTGATATTGGAATCGTAAAGTTGCCATATTACTACTGTGTATCATACTGGAATATTTCTATAGCCAAAGACTGCTTAACATGACTCATGCCTCACGATTTTCTCACTTTAGACTCAGTTCATATTTAACTTTTCAGTTTCATATTATGTGACAGGGATCAGCAACTTCTTTTCATATTAGCCCACTTTTCTTGTCACATTTCCCCATGGTTCCTATTGTACCAGGATCCCCCGATCCCTTATCTGGTGGTCAATGCGGAAACTAGGGATAGATGAATTGGTAGGTGAGTAGTAGAAGCCATGTACAGGGATACTGTCAGTAAGGTGAGGGTTGCTGAGTATAGCAGTGAATTCAGTGTACAGGTAGGAGTTCACCAAGGTTCAGTCTTCAGCCCCCACTCTTGTTCATCATAGTCCTCCAGGCTATAACAGAGGAAATTAAGATGGACTTCCCTTGAGAACTCCTCTATGCTAATGACTTTATTCTTAAAGCATAGAAAACAGACGTTTAAACAATGATGATGATGATGATTGCATTGTTCAATTAAATGGAGCCGCTTGAAACGGTCGTACTGCATCACCTCTTGATATCCTGTTGCTTTCATGAAGTACTGACTTTGAACAATAGTTGTACTACAATGATTAAAGCTTATTAATCTAATTTAGTCCACAATCATATTTCCACTGTGTATGTGCACACACATACACACAAACACAGATTGAGGATTCAGCAGCTAGCTATTTAGATTTTGATTATATAAATATCGATAAAGTTTTAAGCAAATTTTTTATTTTCTCTCTTAGCTTAGTTAGCATTTAATGTCTTAGCATTTCATCACAGATGTATTTATAGATTTAAAAAAAAATATTCTGTTAATAAAATTTTCTGTTTTAAAAGTTTTGTAATCTGATAAATTACTTGTTCTCAGAAAATACGAGCAATTCCCTCGATTTGTCTTTTCACCAAATCTCACCATACTTGGTAATGATTATTCTCTTTCTTTTCTTCTGTTTATTTCTCACTGGGTTGTTGATTTGTTATACATTTTACTTTTAAAGCTTGAGTTAAAAATTCAAATAGAATTTACAGTTTAATACCTAAACTTTTATTTTGTTACTTAAAACTTAATTGTGCTTACACTAACTGTGTTGAAAGAATTTGATTTGCAAGTGTCACTCACTACTACTAGCTGAGTTCTGCTTAGCAAGTCCTGGTCTATGAATTTACTGTTGCTGTGTACGGCATACACAAGTCACTCTTAAATATTGCATCACATGCTTTAACACAAAGCTGCAGAAAATGAAACACCTTATGAGTCTGACATTAAATTGTGTATATATGAATGTACTGTGATTAAGCAGCAGGGAGGAAAATCTCAGCAGCTTTACTGTTTAAAAGTGATAATATAATGTTATTGATTGATGATGATGATGATACTACTACTACTACTACCCCCCCCACCACTACTACAACCACCACCTCTACTACTACTACTACCACTACTACAATTACCACCACTACTACTACTACCACCACCACCACTACTACCACCACCACCACTACTACTATTACAACTACCACCACTACTACCACCACCACCACCACCACCACCACTACTACTACTATTACTACTACTACTACTACTACTACTACTACCACCATCACCACTACTACTACTACTACTACTACTACTACTACTACTACTACTACTACTACTACTACTCCTCCTCCTCCTCTGTGATAGGTAGTAGTTCTGGTATAAAATCTGATTATTTCTCTCTACATTTGTAACAAATCAAATACTTAGTTTCTTAGAGATCCCGGACATTTAACCGGCAGAAATAATATACATGGGTTGGGAGTTGCATTTTTATTTCTGTGGCAAATGAAATACATATTTATTATTGTTCTTTTTAACTCTGGTTTTGTTGGAACTCCTGGAGTCTTACATGTGTAGCAGGCTTGCTGCTTGCAGCCTTTGACCTTGCTTTCATCTTTTCGGGGTTGGGTTGATAAAATAAGTACCAGTTGGATACTGGGGTTGATATAATCAATTTAGCCCCTCTCCCAAAATTGCTGGCCTGCACCAAAATTTGAAATTGTTATTATTATTATTATTATTATTATTAAGGTGGCAAGCTGGCAGAATTATTAGTACACTGGACGAAATGCTCAGAGGTATTTTGCTCATTTCTGTGTTTTGAGATCAAATTTCACCGAGGTCAACTTTGCCTTTCTTCTTTTCGGGGTCAATAAAATAAGTACCAGTTGAGTACTGGGGTTGATGTAATTGACTGATCTCCACCTCTCCCAAGCTGCCCTTGTGGCAAGAATTTGAAATAACTTTTAATTATTAAGGTGGCGCGCTGGCGCAATCATTACCATGCTGGACAACATGCTTAGCGGTATTTTGCCCATCGCTATGTTCTGAGTTCAAATTCTGCCAAGGTTGGCTTTGCATTTCATCCTTTTGGGGTCAGTAAATTAAGTACCAGTGAAACACTGGGGTTGATGTAATCGACTAGTCCCCTCCCCACAAATCTGAGGCCTTGTGCCTCTAGTAGAAAAGATTATTATTATCATCATCATCATCATCATCATCATCATCATCACTGTGGCAAGCTGGCAGAATCAGTAGGACACCAAACAAAATTCTTAGCAGCATTTATTTCATCCATCTATATATTCTGAGTTCAGGTTGACTTTGCTTTTCACCCTTTTGAGGTCTATGAAATAAGTACCAGTTGAGCACTGGGGTCAGTGTAGTCAACTTACCCGCTTCCCTGAACTTTCTGACCTTGTGCTAAAATTTGAAATCATTATTATTGTTATTATTATTATTGCTGTGAGCTGGTTGGATCATTAGCACACTGGACAAAATGCTTAGTGGTATTCATCTGTCTTTGTTCTGAGTTCAAACACTAGCAAACTTAACTTTGCCTTACCTCCTTGTGAGATCGATGAATAAGTACCAGTAGAGCACTTTGGCAAAGTAATTGACAAGCCCCCCCCCCTCCTGCAAAATTTCAAGCCTTGTACCTAATGTAGATGGGATTATTATTATTGTAAAGATGGTGAGCAGGCAGAGTTGTTAGCATGCTGGATAACATGTTTTGCAGAATTTCTTCACTTTTATGTCTGAGTTCAAATTCTGCTGTGGTAAACTTTGCCTTTTAAACCATTCTAAGTTGACAAAATAAGTAACAGTCAAGCACTGGGGTTGATGTAATCAACTAGCTCCCTTCACCAAAATTTCAGGCCTTGTGCCTCCAGTGCAGAGGATTATTATTGTTATATATTAAAGCAAGCATATCTCATAAAGAGCTCCACAAAGCAGCCATTTTCAACTAAGTCACTTTATAAGAAAAAGGGTTTATTTATTTATTTATTTATTTATTTATTTATTTATTTATTTTGTGTGTGTGTGTTCCTATTCTACAAATAGATGGCTTGAGAGTCTACCCCATTATCTTGGGTAGAAGAAATCTTTGTTTTTAAATTTTCATATGCATTTGAAAATAGCTGCTTCAAAAGAGCTAGAAGAGATGTCCACCAGAATAATAGTAATAGTAATGTCAGCAAACATGAGTCCCAAATTATTTAAAAAAAATAAAATAATCCTACAGTCAGGTGGATTTCCAAGCTTATATACTTACACAAGTACATTAGAAAACAAAAAAGAACAATGTTAAGAATGTTAATTTGAATCAAGAAATGTTGTGGGTTTGAAAAAGAAGTAACTCTATTTGAGTCAGCTTGAGGTAAAGGAGAAAGTACAAGGTATATCACAAAAGATAATGGCTCCAATGCTCTTTGAAAGAGGTATCGGTAGAAAACTGGCTGACAGATGTGATGGGATGTGAACTTCATTGACTGAATCAAGGAATATGGAAGCATGTTCCTGGTTTAAAAAAAAAAAAAAAATTTTACATGATTTGGCAAAGAGATTAGTAGAGCTTGTGTGCTTGATGCTTTCCCACAGGCTTTTGCTATATTACATGAGTCTCAGAAACACTGGGACCATAGCCAGATTGTTAAATAAACCCTTAGCTTGTCATCACTTTTGCGTCACACTGCAGATACATGGTAAACATGGGAATGACCTGCAACAACATGTCAAATAGGTTGGCAACAGTTTTGGAGAACCCACTTAGCAGGCAACCTATAGCAGATGTGGCCAGAGTCACAGTGTATCCTGATTCTACAAAATGGTGATATGTCACTCCCATGTGGGTGGGCTGCCTTTGTATACAAAACTTTTTAAGTTGTCTTAATTCATTATAGGGTCTTTTGGCACAATAAAGAAAGCAATAGAGAATAGACTTAATAAAAAATAAATAGAATTTAGACAAAATATTATAATTATTTATATATATTTTACTAAGTATACTATGTATTCATTCATGTGTTATAGAGCTTAGGATAAATTTCATATTTTTTTTGTGCAATCATTTGAAGAAAATGATGATTTTTCATTCTCTCTTTCCATAAAAAAAAAAACATATCTATTATCAAAAACAGTATTCTTAACTTAATATTAACCCCCAAGAATCCTGTACCTTCTTTTATATACCTTCTCAGCATTCATCTGATACATTATTCTTTATGGTCCAGTTTCAGAAAATAACTTAACTATATCGTCTATTAAGCTCTTAATTGACAAACTCCTTTTAACTTGACTTAACAATATATTGATTCCTATGACCCACTTTCAAAATAAACTTTTCTTATAAAGTCTAAAATAGAAACTAAATAAAGTCTGTTGATCCATTCCAGTTTGCTACACATTAAGGGCTTCTATTTATTATTGTAACCTATTTATTCATTAAAATTACAAACAGAATAATAGAAACTAATTTAAACACATGTTGGTTTTAGTGAAAAACATTTTTAATAAATAAAATAATCATATTAAATTTTAAATGGTTTCCATTTGAAAATAAGATTTATTGCTGTAGTTTGTTTCTCTGTAATATTTATTTCCTCTGTTGTCTCTGTCCGTATTTGCATTTAAAAAAAAATATATATTTCTAATAGAAAGTATGAATATTATAATACTACATTCTACATCTCATTTGGCTGGAAGCACTCCGTCAGTTACGACGACGAGTGTTCCGGTTGATCCGAATCAACGGAACAGCCTGCTCGTGAAATTAACGTGTAAGTGGCTGAGCACTCCACAGACACGTGTACCCTTAACGTAGTTCTCGGGGATATTCAGCGTGACACAGAGAGTGACAAGGCCGGCCCTTTGAAATACAGGTACAACAGAAACAGGAAGTAAGAGTGAGAGAAAGTTGTGGTGAAAGAGTACAGCAGGGATCACCACCATCCCCTGCCGGAGCCTCATGGAGCTTTAGGTGTTTTCGCTCAATAAACACTCACAACGCCCGGTCTGGGAATCGAAACCGCGATCCTATGACCGCGAGTCCGCTGCCCTAACCACTGGGCCATTGCGCCTCCACTACATCTCATTTACTTGTTATAAAATACTCGATTTCTTTTGAGTTATTTGTTACACGTTAATGATGATATGAGATGCATGTTGGCCTATTAGGTCTTCAATTTGTTAAATACGAATGAGAGTGAGAAAAATTATTTTAGAATCTTTAAATCTCAACTAATCATCAACTTTTATTGAATTGATTTGAGAAACAAAACTGGTTTTAATTTTGTAAAAGAGGGAAGAATCAATATTTGCTGAACTGAAGCCACTATTTTAATGGAATTTCTTGTTGTCATAACATCTAAACCAGCTGGTTATTTATTCTCCTGATATCTAAAGACAAAAAATATTGGAATATAAAAATAGAGAAAAATAAGTTTAGAGTTGGCCTTGAAATTTTAATTATTTGTGAGAATGACAATATATGAATTTTGTTAATCCTGTTTTTAGCTTAATAGTATTATTTTATATCCAAGAGTAATTTTTGGAGTTCATCTACAATAATATGCTGTTTGACCAATTCCTAAACATGACAATGTATTGTATTTCATCTACATTGCCTGATGCCATTGGAAAATGGAAGAAGGTCACAATTTTTCTCATATTTCCATATTACATCTTCAGATTGCAAAAGTGGCACCTGAAAATACCATCTCTCTTATTTTGGTGTTGTGTATTATTATACTTCATTTATGTCATAGAATTATTCAAAATTAAAGACTTTCCATTTTTAAAATGTAACCTTTCCCTTTGTTTACCTTTCTTAAATGTCATTTCTGTCATGAATTATCCTACAATTTCTTTTGCTTTACATATTATTAATCTATGTATAAGATTTTGGATTTTATCATATACCATCACATCAAAGTCTTTATTCTTAATCTTATCTTTCAGAGGTCCATAAATCCCAAGCGTAGTCTAATTTTGTCTTAGCATTGATATCAGCCACTTAGGTAGAACTGTATTACTGGCAAATCATTCTATTGATTATTAAATACAATACAACCATGGATTAACCACCTACATTTTGGGCTGTCTAATAGGTTTATCCAATTTTATGTGGAATTAGTTTACTCTTTAGCAGGATAACAGACTTTGTTTGACTGAGGTGAGTCGATCAATGTTTTGGTCTAAGGTTATTCACCTACTTATCAATTGTCATTTAGCTCAATTGATTTCAGAATTGATCTCAGCTGATATACATTTAATATTACATGTTGCATATCTTACAAATTAGGATCTGTTAAAATATAAACATTTTATCATGTATTATCACTTACAATTAGTTTAAATTGAATACCATTCTACAGTGAAATTGTAACTTGAAATTTTTTTACACACTATGTAAAAACAGTTTTGATAAAAAATAAATGCAATAATTTTGGAATGTATACAATTCAAGATATGTATTCCAAAATTATCACTTCTATTTTTTATATTTAATATTTGTTATATTCAATATCCAAAATGGATGTTTTTTACATGTAGGTGCTGAATTCTAATGCATGTTCAATAATATAAGATAAATGTAGAACTAAACAATTCCAAAGTCCTGAGGTAAAGTTTTCAGATTCCCAAATCCATTCTTGAATCTTCAATTGAATAGGACAGTGATCTCTCACAGATTACATTCTCAGAAGATTTGGTACCTATACCCCATTGGCTAGTTTAACTGACATAAAGTAGAATTACTGAGATAATGAAAGCTAATGTAGAAATAAGTACAAAATAATGCACCTGCAGTAGAATTGAACTTGAGATACTGAATGAAAATGTGAACATTTTATGAAAATTATGTCAGTGGAATTTCATTTAAATCTTCTCACATTTTGTAAAATCTTACACTTGAAAAACACTTCAGATTTGCTTCTATAAACAAGTATCACCTTCTGTTCATTTCAAAATAGTTTAATGTCTTATTATTTCATGCAATATAACTATTTTATTAGTCTTTTGGTTAATGAAAGCATTTTTTAAATGTATTTTATAATGTTCTTTCATTTTAATTTATCTATTTTCTGTTTTATTTTTTCCCAGAATATATTTCATATATGGTGTACTTACCAGAGGAATAAACAACATAGCAATTCATTTTATTTATTGTAAGTATTGTTTTAAATTTTTAATTGATTTCATATCACTTGTAGATGACACATAGTTGATAATAAAACTTCATTATTCACTGAAGTGCAATCAGTGTCATAGGTATTAGAGATTGTGGATCAGATAATGGAGAATGTGAGTGGGGCTGATGATAGTAGTGACTGGATACTACAGAAGTGGTATGTGTATGCATGCAAGTGTCTGTAGGAACAGGCACAAAAGGATGGTCCAAGAATGGACTTATTGAGACCTACATAGTGCAAAACACGGAAATAGAAAATGAGTTTAATTTCAAAATTTTGCTTATTTTCACAATAAATTATCTCAAACATTTAGGCATGTAAAAGAAAGGAAATTGTCTTCTGTGGATCAATTTACTATGATATATGATTAACTTGAATTGTGTTTTCTCCATTGTCTTGTTTTTATATATTAATTGGGTAATGGGCAGATATCTGCTTTTGGTTCAATACCCTAAGAATTGAAATTTCAATCCTACTGGGGTCGGTTTTACTTTGTATACATCTGCTGCTGTGTTGATACAATAGATACTAGCTTCTAGGTAACACACGTTCTTTGTTTACCTAGCTTTGGAATAGATAAGAAAGCAAGCCTTGATGAACCAGTCTCTTAATTAGAGGTAGTTCTGTCTATCGTTTGTCTAACTTTATAGAAACATCTTTTAATACTAGCTCTGTAAAGGATTATTCAGGATATTGGATTAAGCAATTATACCAGTGTACCCACAACACTGCTTAAACATGTAGATATAATTAGTCTGTTAACCTTACTTTATGTTATTGGTGTTTAGTTGCCAGGTGAGCTCTGGTTGAACAGACCTATGAAAGAGGTGGCCAGTTGAATAATTAGGCGCAATCCACGTTTTATGCTTTATTGCAGTTAAGTACTCAATGTTTCAATTAGTAATCTCTCCAGCTGTGAATAGGAGTATATAAGAAAGGATTGTCTGAAAAGGAGAACATTAGTGTTTAGAACATTTTGGAAGTGGAGAAAAAATAAGAGAGTAAACTTTTTGTTAATAAGCTATTTAAATTATCACTTACATTTTTTTTTAATGTTAATGTTGAAGAGATAATATCAATATGTAGAATTGAGATTAAATTCCATTGAAGAAAACCAGAAATACTATCCAAAAATAACCAAGCTTAAATTCTCTTAAATGTATAATAATTATAACTTTCAATATCCAATTGGAAGCAAAAAACATTTATATTACAGTCTTTGAAAAACAATATTTGTAGAATACCACCTCTACATGGGTAACTTTTATAAAATATTTTATATATTTTTCATTGCTAATTGCAGTGTGCCTTTAAATAGCTTTCTTTTCTCATCTCCACAATAAAACTAAATGCAAATCATTGATTTTTTTTTCACAAAAATTTCAAATTTTTTTATTTTATTTTATCTAACTTCATTTTGTTTTAATTTTTATCTTAATTGGATTTACTTTTCTTTTTACAAATACTTTAATTAAATGTTATATTTATTTCTGTAAAATTGAAAGTGTAATAAGTGTATGAAAAGTGGAGTGGTTTTCAGAGCAGAATAGAAAGCATTTAAAAGGATGACTAAAATTAGTATAATCAAGTTTTTATTTTATAGAAAAACAAGAGATGGCTATGTGAATGTAAATGTAAAAGATAAGAAGAGTTTGACAATCAAATTTATAGCTTTATCAATAACATATACTCTTTTACTCTTTTTACTCGTTTACTTGTTTCAGTCATTTACTGTGGCCATGCTGGAGCAGCGCCTTTAGTCGAGCAAATCGACCCTAGGACTTATTCTTTGTAAGCCTAGTACTTATTGTATCAGTATCTTTTGCTGAACCGCTAAGTTACGGGGGCGTAAATGCACCAGCATCGGTTGTCAAGCGATGTTGGGGGGGGGGACAAACATACACACACACACATATATATATATACATATATACGACGGGCTTCTTTCATTTTCCGTCTACCAAATCCACTCATAAGGCTTTGGTCGGCCAGAGGCTATAGTAGAAAATGCTTGTCTAAAGTGCCACACAGTGGGACTGAACCCGGAACTATGTGGTTCGTAAGCAAGCTACTTACCACACAGCCACTCCTATATACATAGGTGTTAGTATACATTATAATGCTGTGTTTAGCAAAAAGGAAAGGTAATTGGATAAAGGACATTTCTGGTTGTCTGAATATAAAATAAATATATAAATACGTATTTTTCTGTTTTTATGTCAAGTTATAATAAAAAAATAATTTAACCTTTTGATCTGTTAGCCTTTGTCAGACTGTGTAACAAAGTTACACTACTCACCTATGTAGTTAATTTGGTATTTCCCACATTGCTGGAAAACATTCTTGGAAGTTGTATATAGTTTGTTTTTATTGATGTTTTTGCCCCAAGACACAGAGTCTCATATTTATAAGGGAGGAGAAATGTTAAGTGTTGCCTTTCAGGCTTTTCTGAAATTTAAACTTATGTAAAATAACTTCAATCTAGCTGGGAGTTGACTTTTTGGCATTGACTGCATAATTTTTGTATTTTGAAAGAATATTTTAAATTTTAATTTCCATTGGATCACTACATAGTAGATAGGTGATGCCTATATTGATGTTTAGGTAGTGAGCTGGCAGAAACATTAGCGCGACGGTCGAAATGCTTAGCGATATTTCGTCTGCCGTTACGTTCAGAGTTCGAATTACGCCGAGGTCGACTTTACCTTTCATCCTTTCGGGGTTGATAAATTAAGTACCAGTCACGCACTGGGATCGATGTAATCGACTTAATCCTTTGTCTGTCCTTGTTTGTCCCCTCTATGTTTAGCTCCTTGTGGGCAATAAAGAAATATATATTGATGTTTACATGCTAACGTGCATGTATCTTTAATTGGTGGTTGCATTTCATGTTCAAGGATGTATGAAATCACCGTTAAAAACAAATCAGGTTAAAAAAGTTTATATTTTGATTAGTTTTGTAAGGCATCGTATAGGCATTTCATGCATTATAAGCTTGTGAAATATAAAAATGAAGGAAATGTGCTGAGGTGTAATCATTAGGCCGTCATTATGAAGTGTAATCATTATGACCATCATGGGGGAAACCTGAGATAATGTAATGTAGATTTAACCAAATCCTTGTTACACTGAAGTGGTCTAAGCAGAGTAATCATGAAGTAATTGAATTATAGATACAGCTGATGCAGAGTATAGAAGATCCTACAAAAGAATGTTAAGTTAATAAGCCTGAGAAGTGAGCAGTTTAGAGTATTAGAGGCAACTATTATCTAGTAATTGTAGTATATCATGTTTTCTATGAGTACATGAACTAATATCACAACTCACCAGTCTCTCTCTCTCTCTCTCTCTCTCACACACACACACACACACACACACACACTGGTGTCAATAAGTCCTCCCAAAACAAAGACAAACCATCTTCCCAAATATACTTCAATTGAATATTTTTCTAGCTTTGAAAATTGAGCGTTTAAGAAAATGTGGATAATAGGGAATTAGTAAGGGTGTTTTATTGTAAGGTTTTAATTACCCTTTAGTGTCAATTGAAGGTGGTTTCTGTTCGTATTACATTCTAAGTTCAGGATAAATAATATTGATATGAATCACTGCATTGTAATGCACAACTGCTGCATGGCTGTAATTTTTTGAAAATCCTATTTTATATCCATTCTGTATATGCTTGAATGAAAATGATACTTCAAAACTTGATCATTTGTATACTATTAAAACTTGTACAGTTGGATGCTGTTCCTAATGCAAACAATAAGTGTTAGGTTTATCTTGGGAAGGTCATTTTGCCAATAATAAACACTGGTTAGAAGGCGGCGAGCTGGCAGAAACATTAGCATGCTGGGCAAAATGCTTAGTGGTATTTTGTCTATCTTTACATTCTGAGTTCAAATTCTGCCAAGGTTGACTTTGCCTTTCATCCTTTCGGGGTCGATAAGTTAAGTACCAGTTGTGTACTGGATTGATCTAATCAACTGGCCCCCTCCCCCAAAATTTCGGACCTTGTGCCTAGAGTACAAAAAAGTAGAAACACTGGTTAGCCAAGCAGGTTAAGGTTTGCTGAAGTACAAAAGCGATGTAACAAAGTTTGAATTATTTCTTAATGTACTCTTAATAAACCTTATTTTTGTTAGCATACACACAAATTAATTTGTTCCTATTCATACAGAATAAAAATGGCTACAATTGTTTTATCATCTTCAACATAACTTTTGTGAAATCCTTTGCAAATGGTTTTTAGGAAGGTCAGCCAATGAGAAAAATGTTTTCCATTAGATATTCAACATCTGTTAAACCAAAGTGCTCATGCTAGCTAGCATGAAAAATAGATGGTGGGGAACCCAGAAAATATTCCATTGAATGAATAAAACTGCAGCAACATTATAATATTCCTGTAATCTTTAACTTATTTCTTTGTTAACTATTAAAATGACAGGAAGTATTTTTGAGACTGTTAGAAAACAATGAAGAGTTTAACAATAATAAGGAAGACCTTTACTCCCCCCCCCCAGCAAAAAACACATAATATAAACAAGAAATTGTTTAGATTTGTTGAAACTTGTGTTAATGAAAACTGCAGATTGAAGTACATTTTTGTGTTTTGTAAAAACTTTTAGATTACAAAAGTAATTAGTGGTGATATAGCATAATTTTAAAGCAAGATACTTTTTATTCAATGAAAACTTACGAGTGATTTAGTACTGAAAATGCTGTGTATGAACTGTTTCTGATGGCTCTTGATAAACTATCTAAGCAAGTTTATGTATTACAACTTGCTGTCTTTGACATAGAAAGCTAATTTCTTTTATGTGTCAGTGTTGTACCCTTTTATTGTATGCGTGTAGACAATTAAATTCATTGTGAAAATTACTCTGTCACTTGTTTAACAAATACAGTAAAAATTGTTATGCTGGTTGTATGAAGTTCTTAAGAAGCAGATTCTGTAATGTAGACTAAATTCGTGGTTAAGACAAGTGTGAATTTAAACCATAGACAATACCTAGGAATGGGATGGCCTCCACTTGAATGACTTCTGTTTTTCTGTTACATAGACATTACATGAATTGATGATTAAACCATACCCATTCAGGGTTATGGAACATTTTTGTTGCAGAACAGATCTATTTTTGTTACTAAACATCAGTTGTCTTCTGGTTTTCTGCAATGAAAGTAGGTAGAGACTTCTTTCTTGTAAACTATGTATAAAGTTGGTGCTAATACCATGTAACATAACCCCGTTCTTTGATTTATTTGTCCTGTGATTGCTATTACTTTACCTTTAAATCAGAATGTATCTTCTAAAATATTGGAAGCATAAAATATTACCAAAAAAAAAAAAAGAAGTGCAAAAATATTTCAGTGTATAACTCATTCTAGCATGGAAAATAGACATAAGACAAAAATATTTCCTTTCTCTATGATTTTAGCTTTTTGGTTTTCACTTATTCTTTTACCTCTGCGAATATGAACATTTACATTTAGACAGAAGAGAAATAAAAACAAAAACAAAAACAAAAAACGAATTACCTTTGAAATATTTATTACTCACAATGTTAGTTTTATGCTTGTAATAGGAAATTCTTTACTATATCTGGAAATGTACTCATGCATTCACCTAACATAGGAGAGGTTTATTGGAGCATAATGTTTCAGAACAGCTGTTCATAAATAGATTGGAAATATCTACACCTTTGCTTTGTTGGAAGGTTCTCATATCACTACAATAATTAGATCTTTGCCCAGTTTATTGGGGAAAGTGTTTTTAAATTATGCTGTTTTTCTTTTAATTGATTACTCTTGTGCTATTTATTGTTCATCATTCTCTCTCTTTCTCTTTCTAAATATGTGCGTGTATTATTTACTTTATATATCTATATAAATGTCTGAGATAAATTATTGTTAATGCAATTATCAACTTTTTTGGATTATTAACCTCATCTTTAGAGAGGGAACATTTGTTTAAATATTTACACAATGTTTCAATCAGTTTGGTCAGTGATCATTATCAAATATCTTGTTCCTGATTATGCACATAGTACCAGACAGAAGTCAAATTTGGATTTTTTATTCCTAAATTAATGGCAGTATTGCTCTTGACCAGTCAGTATACTACTATTATATACCAAATATTTGTTTTGGGCATTTTTACAGGTCTGTATTGAGCTCCCTGTTCTGTGTGTGTCTGTGTAGTTTAGCCCAACAACACCATATGAATCTGAAGGACTAAAAATAAATCTATATATATAAAACTGTAGTTGTGTGAGTGTCTGTCCCCTTCGATTTAGATTCCTAACTACTCCCACATTTTGTGATGCAGTTTAACCAAATTCGGGTATCTTATAGTCGTGATTCATATCGAGCCTGTCTGGGTATTAGCGCGCGTCTACGATGAGTCTACGATTTTAAAAATAATTTAACATCATTTTTTATTCCATTTTAATGCATAATTTTTCGTGTGTCGATGGCAGCGGAGTTGGCGTCCACGCTCACATCTGCACCTGTTTGTTTCTCCCCCTTCTTCCCTCCCTCATGAAGATGTGGGGAAGGGAGTGTAAGGAAATCAACGTCGTAAAGCGTTGTCAAGGAGACCAGCGTTCTTTTAGAACAACGACTTCATGGCTTGAAGACACCAAAACAGAAATGGCTAAGAAAGCCCTAATTGGCATCTATAAGGGAAGTAACTCTCTAAAAATGCTTATATAGTTATTTCCCTTACAAACCCGAGCAACGCCGGGCGATACTGCTAGTATTATATATTTGCTTTAGGCTGGCTCATCATTAACAACATATTTTATGCACAACAGTTCAGTGTGTATCTGAAAAGAACTGAAAATAAATTTAAATATTTAAAAGCCTTAATTGTGAGATGAAATTATAAGATTGGTAACACACACATTACACTTTTTTAAGTGCTTTAAAAAACGAAAAAGAGGAGAGATTCCTGATGGACTGTTTTGAATTTTATTGGCTACTCATCAGAGGAACCATACCCAATTTCTTTCTTTTTCTTTCCTTAACTCAAAGCATAGACTGTTTCTGTACACATAAACTCCTCCCCCAACACACACACACACATTTCTGGCATTCAGAGGCATGGTGCTAGAGTAATCAGTCTTGCATGACTGGATTGGCCAGGCAAGATGGTGCCTGTAGGTGGTGGAGTCAAGGCATGGATGGGAATTGCAGACACTAGTTTGGGTGAAACCAAGCATGGATGTAGATAGATCTCAGTAGTGATAGCAAGCATTTTAATGAGAATTTCAAAGAATAGGACAGGAATTGAGCAAAGAAGCAGCTATTTATTTCAGTATGTGGTATAATTTTATTTTCAAGCACCTCTTCATATTAGCTGTACTTATGTACCACTATGAATGTGTTGTGTGTGTATACATACACACACACATATTGGTTATCAGATCAAGGAATTTCTTGGCATTCCTAACAAGCATCTTCCATTCATCTGTCATCCATGACATTTTTACACTCTTGGCTAGTACATCCAGTGTCATCTAACGATTGATGTAGTGTTTTTTACTACCTCTTCCCTATTTACCATGAGTTAAGGTCCAGTCACTAACTCCTCCTTCTTATACCAGCTGTGATCAACATAAAAACATCCATCCAATGTCTATTTTCCATGCTGGAATGGTTGGACAGTTGGTTGAACTGGATCCGACAAGTTGCACGGTTCGACCGGGGTCTGGAAAGCCAGGAGGCTGCACCAGGCTCCAGTCTGATCTGGCAGTTTTTCTACAGCTGGATGTCCTTCCTAATGCCAGCCACTCCGTGAGTGTAGTGGGTGCTTTTTACATGCCAGTGGCATAGGGGCCAGAGGAGGCTGGCAGCGGCCGCGATTGGTTGGTGCTTTTTACATGCCACCAGCATGGTAGCCAGCCAAGGCGGCGCTGGCATTGGCCATGTTCGGGTGGTGCTTTTACGTGCCACCAGCACGGGTATCACAACAACAATTTCCATTTGATTTTTATTTTGATGTTGGTGTAGTTGACTCAATAGATCTCCTCAAACACAGCAGGTCGCCCCATGATCCAAGGTAAGCGCAGCAGGCCATCCTGCAATCCAAGGTACTTTGAATGGGCTGGGGCTGGTTGTGTGAAGCTGGTGTAGGATACAGCCATGAACTCACTTTATTCGTCGAGTCTTTGCAGTCACAGCATATCTCCAGAGGTCCTGGTCTTTTGTCATTGCCTCTGTGAGGCCCAACGTTTGAAGGTCATGCTTGACCACCTCATCCCATGTCTATATATATCACCTTTGGCACCATCATTTAACATCCTCCTTCTGTGCTGGCATGGGTTGGACAGCTTGGCTGGAGCTGGCCAGGTAGGAGCCTCCATCGTGCTCCTGTGTCTGTTTTGGCATGGTTCTTTACAGCTGGAGGCCCTTCTTAACACCAACCACTCTGCAATGTGGGCTGAGTGCTTTTACGTGGCATGTGCACAGGTGATGTCAGTTTTGGTATGTTTTTAACAGCTGGATTCCCTTCCAAATGTCAACCACTTTACAGTCTTGACTGGGTGCTTTATAAGTGACACCTGCCCTGGCAGGGTCGCCATGTAATTTTGCAAGACAAGGAGTCTTTGAGATGGGAGGGGGCATATATGAGTGAGTGGACAAAAGAAAGAAGGGCACTCAACACATTTAGTAAGAGTTACCTGTATCATTTAAAACAGTTTGATTTGGTTAACACCTTCAGGCTTCTGGAATGCCAAAATAAAGGGATCCAGGATGACTAAGATGGCTACTGGAAGGTAAGCTGCTATTGGTCAAGGAGAGTCACATGGTGATGTAGTAAATAATGTTAATTTATTAATGACATTTTCATCAAAAAAGGGAGTGTCTTTGGACCACATGATTGAATAGGAAACTGGCAGTGTCTGGATATGTATGTTATTGGTTGTATAGGTGTACATGTGTGTGTGTGTGCATGTTTGTGTTTGCTAGTGTTCTAGTTGGTATGTTGATTGCTTTTATGTTGATATGTATTATTGGTTGTGTGTGTGCTGGTGCCTGCACATATGCGTGTGCAGTCGGATGATTAGAGGCCTGAGTATGTGTGTGTATGCATGCATGTTAGTGTAGTGTGTGGGCATGTTAGTATTATATGGGGTGTATGTACGTGCACGTGTGTGTGGGCATGTGTGAGGGGTGTGCATGCATGTAGATGCTTGTGTGTGTGTTCATATGTGCTTGCTTCTGTGTGTATGTTTTGTATATGGAAGCAGAATTAGGGGTTTGGAGGTGATGCACATGGCTGTAGAGGGTCAGACTATACGGACGTTGGTGGTTGGTGACCCTGTTCTTGGAGGTTGGTAATGCTGAGCTTGGTGCAGCCAGTGCAGGAGAGCAACTGATGCGAAGGTGGTATGTTCGGATTGTCAGCAGCCAGTAGTTTCAAGTTCACCTCGAGAGTATACCTCTGCTGACAACAACAGGACAGTTTGCATTTCCTGTTATTAGATATTGCAAGTTGATGATAGAGGATGTGCAATCTTTCATGAAGGTAAAGCTGACAATTATGGGCACTGGGTGAATAAGTAATGCTGGGTGGTTCATTCTGGAGACAAAAAAGTGGAATTCTCTGTCCCTGGTTCTGAGTGAGTGCATGTGCTGAGTGAATCTTCCCTTGAAATTGCTGGCTGTCATGCCCATGTAGTTAGTGTCTTGTGATGCCATCAGGTGGTGTGAGAGTGGCTCTGTAGACTACAGTCCTTGAGGTTGGATCCTCCTAGAGAGCAGCTTGTAAGGCTTCAATGGTTGGAGTTGGGAGTTGTGTGGGTGTATGTTTGTGTCTATTATAGCATACAATATTAGATACAATGTTCTCTAAGGTGTAGTAGCTCACCCTGATGTTATATGGGTTAAAGGGCTTGTAGTACTTGTGGCTCTGGGAAAATGCCTCTTAATTAACAATAGGAAGTTCCTAGCGATATTAGTGAAAACTTCTAGGTTGCATGGAGGATTGAACCAGATTGCTTTTCCCTTTCTCATTCTCTTGGGGTGCAGAGAGGGTGCTTGGGGTCCTCCATATATGTAAGCTTCTTGGTGAACCTACTCATAGCCAAAGCATCATTGTAGTGGTGGTGGGGCCCTGTTAAAGATCTCACTATTGGCCAAGAACTTGGATACTCTTCTACTAACACTTGAGATAAGGTTTCTAATTATAGCAGGTGGGGATGATGGTTTGACCTCCTGTGGATGTATACAGTTTCCTTGTTGGGTTTCCTGTAAGGGTAGTACTTACATTCAGGTTGAAGGTTACATACAAGATATCGACTGATCAGGTTGGTGATAAGCGTTATGAACAGGCTGAATTCTTCGAATATTTTTATTAAGTCCTTCCTGAACTTGTCCATGGCATGGCTGTTTATATGACTTCAGATTGCCACACATGCCCGCACACATATATACACATATGCTTGCGCCCATGCACACAGGTACATGTATAAACATACACCCACACACGTGCATGCTCTCTCCCCATATACATACTAACACATCCACACATACCATTTAAGTTTAATCAGCCGTAACCTTTTCTAATTTACATTATGAAAAAATTTTGCACAACAAATTTTTTGCATATATTGACTACTAAATATCAGAGAGAACTTAAGTTATAACCATTTGTATGTGTGTGTGTCCATATTTTCTACTTGTATTCAGTGTAAAATATTTTCCATATGTTTTATTGAAAAGTAATTTTTCAGAACACTATCCAATTATAAAATGTTCATTCACATATACTGAAGAAAATATCTAGTTCTATGGTATTTAGTGGTTTTGTTAGTTTTATAAAGTACAAAGCTCTAATTTATATCCACTTTTCCATGGTTGTATGAGTCCGACTCCCTTCTGTTACTAACCCTCACTCATTTCCAAAAATAAACTTGGCAGGATAATACTTTGAAACCTTAGTATTTAGAATTGCATTCGGTTTGCTTTTAATGTACATCCAAGAGATTCATCAGAGCCCTAGCCAATCCATTCTTCATTATATAAACTGAATCATTGCTTCTTTCTTGAACACTGTATATACTTTAGTTGTATTTGTTGAGAAAGGGGAGTTACGGAATATTTCCTGAATAGAGAGGAGGATAATACGAGGTATCAAAAGGTTCCTGGACCAGTTATGTTTGATAAAGCATAACTTAACTTACCTAAGTTTTAACATCATCTCTTTTCGAAACAGTCACCTTGCGCAACAATATACCGGCCCCAGTGTTCCTGCCACTTTTGGAATCTGGCCTGGAAGTCGTCTTTTGTAAGCAAGTTGAGACCCTTCTGCAATTCACTCTGGATCTTGACTGTAGTATTAAAATGATGACCTTTGAGCTACATTTTCATCTTGGGGAAGAGATGTAAGTCTGCAGGTGATAAATCTGGTGAATAGAGTGGATGCAGAAGTGATACCATGTTGTTTTTGGCTCACGAGTGAGGAGAGTTTGGTGACAAGGTGCATTGTCATCATGAAGAGCCCAGTTCTTTGCATTCCGCAGCTCCAGTCACTTTCACTGAATGTCGTCCCTCAAATGCTTCAAAATGATGCAGTATAACTTTCAATTGACGGTTTGGTTCTTGGGGATGAATTCTTGATGCACAATACCACATTTCTGAGGTGACACTTGTGGTTGGCCTTCCAGGGACGTTTTTCCGCTTTTGAAACACCCATACCACTTGAAGCATTGCGTACGATCCATTTCCTCTTTGCCATAAGCTTGTTAAAGCATGCTCAATGTCTCTGCAGCAGCAGACTTCTCAAGTTTAACACAAAATTTCACATTGGCTCCTTGTTCCTGTCCATGATAAAATCACAGACTACAGCATACACATGATCACAAAAAAACCCCAAAAAAACAAACAAATTCCACAACTTGTGAAATAAACACAGCGATGTCACTCAGCATACTGCTTCATGAAAGTCTTTGCTAGTTCTCACTGTGCACACAAATGTGTGCTGCCATCTGTTGGTGCACTACAGAACTCGTCCGAAATCTTTTTGATGTCACCTTGTAGGTGAATCTGGGCAGTGAGAGAAATTCATATTGTTGTAGTGATTCTTTGTGTATCGGTAGAGGAAAGAGATGAATTTTTGCAAACCATATTTACCACACAGGTGATATTGAGAAGGTTACCAGAAGAATGCCTACTCATTCTCTATCTGTCTCTCTCCTTCTCACACTCACATGCTCTCTCTCTCTCATACCTTTTCTTAATTCAGATTTTTCCTTCCATCTGTTATACATTATTACATAATGGTAATTCTAACAATTCTGAAGTGGTATTAAAAATTAAGTCAGAATTTTGTGTGTGTGTGTGTGTGTGTGAATGAGTGTTTGGGTATGTGTGTACCTGTGTGTATTTATATTTGTTTTATGTAAGCGCTCTTCCTTTTGACAGTAGAGGAATAAATAACATGTAATATATAGTACTGGAAGTAAAACTGTGATGATTTATTAGTGGTGGTTACAATCATGCTCATATCATGACAATGATGATAGTAGTTGATATAGTCATACTACACTTACAGCAGTATTTTTTTTAATGCTGACAGAAAGTTATGTTATCAGAGGCAGCATCAGTATTTCTCAAAGATAGAGGAGATATTACAAAACATAGGAAAAGTTTCTGTCAGATGTAAACCACAAATGCTCCTAAAGCTAGGAGGGATAGATATCATTAAGCTGGTGTCATTTGTACTATTGACTAATACATTGGCAAGTTCACGATTGAGCCAATTTTGTCAGATTTTCTGTTTTAGTGTGAACTGTTTCTTTTGTGTTTTTAGGAAAAGAGTATGACTTCAACAGTTTCTCATTCTCTGTAACCTAGGGGTTGGCAAACTGGGGTAAATTACCCCAATTGGGTAAAAATTAAATTCTGTCAACTATCCTACCCATGCATGTATGGAAGATGGATGTTAAATGATGATGATGTTTGTTGTGACCAAAATTTTCTTCTGGCATGAGGAGACAGTCAAAAAAGTTGCTGCCTTTTGCAACAACCTACCTTTGCAAACAAGAATTTTCCACTCTAATGAACATAAAAACAAAGAATAGTAATCGATTGGACCCTGGAGACTGTATACAAATTGCTTTGACATCAGATAACCCAATTTTGATGTAATTGTAACAAAAATGAAGCCACATCATTTTTCCAAAACCTGAAGTGAAAAGTTTCTAGAAAAATCTTTTTGTTTCATAATGAGGATATTAATCTGTTTTATTGCATTTGTTTTATACATTTTATATTTATGATTGTATTATTCATATAAATAGATTCAATAAACCTTTTGAATTCAAAGAATCTATGATTTTCTTCCTTTCAAATCAAGGGGGTAATGTCGGCATAGATAAATATATTTTGGTGTAATTAGTTAAACAAGTTCCCCAACCCTGCTGTAATCTATAAATTCCAGGCTTCATGTCTGTACATTGTAATATATGAATCTTGATATTTGTTGCCATCTATAATTTCTTTCGTGTGTGTGTGCTTTGGTCATTGGATTGCAGCCATAGTGGGCTGCTACCTTAAACCTTAAAGAATTTCATTCAAACAAATCAACCTCGATACCTTTTTTTTTGAAAATCTGGTACTTATTCTATCAGTGTCTTTTACTGATCCACTAAGGTTTTGGGACATAAACAAACCAGCACTGATTATCAAGACATAAAACACGCACATATATACACTATAGGCTTCCATACAGTTTCCATCTATCAAAGCATTGCCTGGGCCTTTAGTAGAAGACATTTCCCTAAAGTTTTGTGCAATTGGACTGAATCTGAAAGCACATGGTTTGCAAAGTGAGCTTCTTAACACAGCCATGCCTGTGCCTATCATCATCATCTTCTTTTAACGTCCGTTTTCCATGCTAGCATGGGTTGGACGGTTCAACTGGGGTCTGGGAAGCCAGGAGGCTGCACCAAGCTCCAGTCTGATCTGGCAGTTTTTCTACAGCTGGATGCCCTTCCTAACGCCAACCACTCCGTGAGTGCAGTGGGTGCTTTTTACGTGCCACTGGCACAGGGGCCAGAGGAGGCTGGCAACGACCACGATTGGTTGGTGCTTTTTATGTGCCACCGGCACGGAAGCCAGTCAAAGCGGCACTGGCATCAGCCACATTTGGGTGGTGCTTTTTACGTGCCACCGGCACAGGTATCATAACTACAATTTTCCATTTGATTTTTATTTTGATGTTGATGTACTTGACTCAATAGGTCTCTTCAAGCACAGCAGTTCGCCCTATGATCCAAAGTACTTTTGAATGGGCTGGGGCTGGTTATGTGAAACTGGTGTAGGATAAGCCATGAACTCACTTTATTTGACAGGTCTTTGCAGTCACAGCATATCTTCAGAGGTCTCGATCCTTTGTCACTGCCTCTGTGAGGCACAACGTTCGAAGGTCATGCTTGACCACCTCATCCCATGTCTTCCTGGGTCTACCTCTACCCCGGAATCCTTCAACTGTTTGGGAGTGACACTTCACACATCTCTCCTCATCCATCTGTAGTGCATGACCATACCAGCGCAAACGTCTCTCTTGCATGCCACATCTGATGCTTCTTATGTCCTACATTTCTCTCAGGGCGCTTACACATATCTTGTTGATATTTATTAGCTGGGCTTACCTTATAACCAACTTTCATATGTCCCACTATTGTGCTATCACCTGTGAAGTTCAACATTCTCTGATCTGTCATACCTCCTTTTTTTGAAGAACTTGCTTGGATTGGCTGTCATGCTTTGTGTACAGCTTCTCTTGCTATATTCTGAGTTGTTGACATCAGAAAACTAACAAAAGTATTGTCTATAATGTGATTTGAGTTTAGATCTTAGACTAAATACTGCAAGGAGTTGGCCAGGACATATAGGAGGATGCTGTATTGCAACCCCATCTGCTAATGATACATTTAGACATGTTTCCATATACATACTGAACAAATCTTTAATTATTTAACTTAATAATAATCATCATCATCATAATAATAATAATAATAATCACAATAATCTGTGCTAGTCTATAATTAGAAATGTTGTGCTCAGATTATTGATTATTGTATTATTGTATATTTTATTGTATATTATTTTATTATAGTATTGTATATTATTTTCATTGATCTTCATTTGATAATTGATATGCTGGAAGAAATTTTGGTTGCTATTTGGGATAGATATTACTTTCATAAGGTTATTAAAAAGTGACCATCTAATTAGATATTTAAAATTTTCCAGCTTTTGAAAGCTATTAATGAAAATTTTCAATTTTGATTCTATTGACCAGAATTAGTAATAGAATTATTTATATTTCAATTTTAACGCAAAAGAAATCTTATTTAACTTGTTCTTCAAATGTAAACTGACATTGATAGGTTGGCTTAAGAACTATTATTACTGATTTCTTACTTAGGCCCAAGACATGAATTTATAGAAGATGGATGTTGCTAATGGATTTGACAAACTTGCCACTTATATTATTAACCTCAGATTGATGATGAAAGAAATAACCCTAATGACATTCTAATTCAAAAAATATGGGCTAAACAATGTAGAGATGACAGGAGCTGGTTGTTTTGCAGACTCATCCAACTCAGTCTAATCAAAATGTACACAAAACCAATGATGATGCTGAAAAGGTTAGCAACAAGAAACATTTAATTGATACTCTCTTGGTTCTATCGGTTTACTGTCCTTTTAAAAAAACGACTACAAATACTCTGATGAACTATACTATTAGCAAATTAGTTGCTAATTCAGTCATTATAGCCCTGTCTTTGAATGCGTGCGTGCATGCTTGCTCTCTCTCTCTCTCGCTCTCTCTTACACGCACTCTCTTTCTCTCACATATAAAGACAAAAAGAGAAGATGATTATAACTGAATACCCTTAATTAGTAGGCCTGTTTGATCAAAACAGCATAGACAAGCAAACATTAACTGAATAATTAATATCTTTGTGTATCTGTTCTCTTTTGCTTGCTTCAGCCATTGAACTGTAGCTATGCTGAAGCAATGACTTAAAGGGTTTATTTAGCTGAACAAATTGACAGTACTTATTTTTTAAAGTCTGGTACTTATTCTATTGATCTCCTTTGACAAACTGCTAAGTTATGGTGGGTGTAAGCAAACCAATACTGGTTGTCAAGTATTGATAGGGGATAAACACAGACACATTCATATACATATATATTTCTTTATTACCCACAGGGGATAAACATAGAGTGGACAAACAAAGACAGACAAAGCGATTAATTCGATAATATCGACCCCAGTGCCTAACTGGTAGTTATTTAATCGATCCCGAAAAGATGAAAGGCAAAGTTGACCTCAGTGGAGTTTGAACTCAGAACGACGGCAGACTGCTAAGCATTTCGCCCGGCATGCTAATGTTTCTTCCAGCTCACCACCCTTCACATATATGTATACATACACAAATACATACACACATGCATGCATCTGTGTGTGTGTGTTTGTGTTGCCTTCTGCCATAATCACTCACAAGGTATTGGTCGCTCTGGAGCTACAGTAAAAAGACATGTACCCAGAGTGTTGTGCAGTGAGGCTGAACTCAAAACCATAGGCTTGCAAAGTGAGCTTCTTAATCACATAGCCATACCTGCACTAATAAAATTATTCTTAGATCCACTTTACCAGGCTTGTATGGGTTGGATAGATCCTTTCCTTACCTATTCTTACCTTTCCACAGTTTCCTTCCACTTGAATCTTTTGCTATTTCTTTATACATCCCCAGATCATCCATCCACATTACATATCCATACTTGTACAGTCTTGTTTCTTGTACGGCCAGTTCTTCTTACATCCAGTTTATCTCACAGTTCATCTGTACCACACCATTCATACATATCAAACATTACATATCCATCAGAGCATGCTTGCTTCATTTCTCCCCAACTTTTGTTCATCCTCTGTGTTCACTGTCCATGTCTTACTACCATACAGCAGTGCATTTCATACATAAATAATATACAAGCCACTCTTTGCTCAAAGAGAGAATCCCCTTACTGCCAGTTGGAGTAATAGCTTCTGGAACTTACTCTGACTGTTATGCTTTCAGGGTGCCCTCCTTTTCAGCTGATTAGATTACTTAAGTAGCAGAAGCTATCAACTACTTCCCGTGAGCATTCCATGCATTGAAAAGAAGCTATTTTACTACTGCTCTGACTGCTTCTGTACATCACCACATGCAAGGTTTTTATTCACCTTCAACCTTCTTTTGTACTCTCACAGTTTATGTTGTATTCCCTGTGTGAACTATGGAGCTCCTTCCTGACCTTTCCTGCATATTGACATGGCTATTTTCCATAATGGCATCAGAGTTGTGTCTTCTTTTCTACTCTTTGAAATTCACTAATTTACTCTTGAGTTTTTTTGATTCTATGTTTTCGTTTCTGCATTTTCGCTCTTCTATGGTCTTCACTACACAGACTAGTTTATCAGCCCATGGTAGCTTCTGTGGTTAGCCAGTCATAAACTATAATTGAAGAAATACAGTAATTATAAGAAGCAGAGAATCAAGTCATTAATGAACATATACCTGCACACTAAATTCTTCTCTGAACTCAATGCCAACTCTCACTTTGCTGACTGCATTCCTGCATGTGGCTGACACCACTTTCATATATCATTTACTCCTAGTTTTCTTAAAGAGCACCATATTACTACTTGCAGTACCCTGTCAAAATCATTCTCCAAATCAACAAATGCTAGGTACAGAGGCCTACACTTACCTAAAAATTTCTCTTGCAATTGTCTCATTCTTGACAGAGAGCATCAGTGGTACACTGTCCTGGCACAAATCCAGTCTTCATTTCCTCTAAGCTGATTCTCTTCCTAATCAATTTGTGCTGTTGCTCTTTCCCTTACTCTCGTAACCTGGTTTAGTCAGTCTGCATGATACCTTTTTGTATTACCTGGTTGATAATGCAACTAACTAACTTGAACTCTACCATGCCAGATGTTTTCTGCATCTCAGTGATTGTACCTGATAGATTTACTGCTTTTCCTTTCTCCATTTCTTTACGTGCATGTGCACACACACACAAACACACACACACACACACACCAACCAACCAACCATGCAAGCAATGTTATTCATTTTCCAGTCTTCTGGGGAAAAACTGTCTCTCTTCTAGGAGGGATTTGTCACTGTCAATAAGTTGTTTATTTAAGCGATTGGCATCTTTTTTTTCTGTCTCATAAGGACTTACCCATCTCAAGGAATGATGTTTTTGTATGTGGTTGCTCTCTTCTCTGGGACAAATTTAATGCATATGGCTTGCATTATTGACATGAACTCTAAGTTACATGCCAATGTCTTGTGCAATTTTGCTGGATAATCCCTTTTTCAATTGTCTTCCAGTCAGCCTTGCAGAGGTTCAGACTGGACAAAGTTTGGATGCTGTCTATGTGGAATACATCATTAATTGGTTTTGGCCCATACATCATTAGTTCTACCATGTTGTAGTCTGAGAAGATTGTCAGTGTTATCTACATGTGCTGGATAAGACCTACATTGTTGGTGAAACAGAGGTCTGATATGTCATCATTCCTGGTTGGGGAGAGTTGTTTGCTCCGTGAACATCATTTTTGTGAGGTCAAGTAGAGATTCTGTTTGGTTATACTCTTTGCATGTCATTCCTTAGATTATGTGGCCTTCAGGCCATTTGATGTTGGGGAAGTTGATGTCACCCATCAGAAGTATATTAACACTTTGATCCAGTTTTGTTAGTCCTTCTTTTATCATTGAAAGACTTTCCTCAAATTTACCATCATGATTTGAGGCATCAGAAGAGTGATACGGTGTGCATATTACCACATCAAGAAGTTGCATTAAATGCACTTTGAGTGTGTCACAAACCAAGTTTAAGTGACATCTTCATGAATGAGCATTGCAACTCCGTGACTTCTTCCCCTTCTATTTGCATGGAACACAGCATACATTGGTATGTGTATCTTTGCGTTGTTTATATCAGTATGTGTAATGCATATCACTTTTTATATGTATGTATGTATGTATGTATGTGTGTGTGTGTGTGTGTGTGTGTATGTATGTATGTATGTATGTCTATCTGTATGTCTGTCTTTTTATTTAGCCCCAGATCAGCTCTGATTGAAGTGTCATACTTTTAACCCTTTAGTGTTTAAACCAGCCATATCTGGCCCAAATATTCTACAAGTTTTATATTCAAACTGGCCATATCTAGCCTCTCACACATTAACCTACATTGACATTCTAAAAATAAACAATCACATCATTGAAACCTCAAAGCTATAAGATCATGCATAATTAATTCAAAACAATTTGAGTGAAGAAGTATTACATTTAACAGAGTAATCTGAACACTAAAGGGTTAAAGACATTCCAATCATTAATGCCATGCCTTTTTTTTCTCTTTTGCTTTTTAATGTATAATTTATCTAGGACTGCATTATTCAATGACCCCTCCCCTTTTTTGTGGTTAATGTTGGAATGTTTAGTAGAAATAGACCATTGTTGTTAAAATGTGCTGTTGGCAAATATTCTAGACTTTGAACCCATGAGATGAGATGACTGATGAAAGTGTTCAGCCTATGAACTATTTATTAACCTATGAACTCAGTATACTGGAAGAGTATTTTCAATTTATATTGGCTGTCAGCATTGTTGATATCTTTTACCTGAGTAATCAGTTTATCACACAACAAAAGAATGTTGACGCAATTCTGTCATTGAGAAACTAGTTGTCTCTTGACTAATTTAGTTTTGTTTATTAAATTCTGAGTTGTGGAGGGGATATAAAACTTTTTTCTCATTGAATTAGAAATAAAATTTATTAGTTTACAGTTTTGCTGTTTATATTTCATGATGATGATGATGACAATGTCTAAAATGTTCTCCAAGAAATGTTTTCTTTTGAGCAAGCTCTTCAAATTTAATCAAATGAACAACTTCTGAAAGTAGTTGGTTCACTTATTGTGGACAAATGGAAAGCCAATATAGATAAATAGCTCCTTGTACGGAAAAGATTACCACTAACAAAGAGATATTGCTTTCTTAGTAGTTGCTTCCAGATCTCTCTCAAGATATAGGGATGTATATGGACTGATGGAAGTTAGCAGTTACAAACAAACTAAAAAAAAAAAAAGGTACTCAATACAATTGTTTTGCAAGCTGAAGTTTCTGTAGTAACCAAGTCTCATGTTGCTGATTATTCAAACAATCGAGGAAGCAGAACAATATATAAGCAATATATGAGCAACTATTGTTAATGAAGTTTTAGTGTTGACTTTTTTTGTTTTTGTATAATGATGTTTTAGGTTATGGTAAATTCATCGTGTAGGAAATAAATTTTTTAGCCAGTTGACAGTTGGAAATTGTTCAATAGAAAGTCATAAAATTATCCACAAGAAATGACAGTTTGTGTTTGTTCTGTTCAGACTTACAAAAGGCTCTAGCAGAATATTTAATCTCTGAGTGACAGAAATCAATACCTTATGAGAGCATTAACTTGATTGAAAAGTGCAGGTGCAGAGTGCTAGATTACTCCTAAGTAGTGAATCTGGAAAAGTTCAGAATAAGCAGTAATTAAACCTGGAAATGTATAGGACAAGTAAAAAAAACTCAAAAACTTAAAATATCGCTGCTGAATTTAAAATCTGCTGAATGAATAGTTTATGCAATTTTTGATTTTTATATTTTTTTGTTTTTTATTGCACATTTAAAAATTTAAGTTAATATTTTTTATTTAAAAATGTCCTTGTATTTAAGCTAAAACATTTCTGTCTTATTTTTAGTATTTTGATATATTTTTGGTTTAAGAATATTACAAACAAAATTCAATGAAATAAAAGAATTAATTTCTTTAAAATTTGCATTATCAGATAACAAAGTATTTTCTATTCATAGTCAGAAGAAGATTTAAAAAATTAAAGCTAATGAACAAATTGAGTGCAAAATGTAGAAATACTTAGGGGTTGTAAAACATTGTCAATTTTGCTTCAATTTCTGTTATGTGATTTTTTAAATGTATAAAGCACTAAATTTGTAATATTAAATTTTTAATGTGTAAATTTGCTAGCAGTTATGTATGTGTATCTATATATGTGGGTATGTGTGTGCAAGTGAGTGTTGGCATGTGTGTGTCACTTTTTTTAAGTCACTTGTGCAAATGAAAAACAATGAATGTATGTGTGCGTGTGCATGCATGTATGTGTGTGTGTGGCCATGTTTTTTGCAGTTCAGCTACAAAAAATAAACATTAAAGAAATAAAAAGTTTATACAGAACTTGGCCCGATTGGTTGCCACATCACTTTAGCTAATATTTTTTGATGAGGTTTTTCACCATGAAATTCTTCTCATAGTGCTCTTCATTTGAACATAATTATTGTAAAGTTTTCTTTTATGATAACTGAGATATTTTGATTCAAAGTCAGTTTTCGTGGTTGTTTTTTTTACCATTTTTTTGTCACTTAAAGTCAAACTATTTTTTTGTAGCTAATTTTTTTAACAAGGTTTTCACCATTCTTATACACCCAATTAACCCGTAAAATAATAGATATTTTGACTCAAACTCAGTTTTCAGCTTTACACTCCCATGTTTGATCTCACATGTTTTGACCTAACATTTTGTCTAATAAATCAAAGTTCAATTATTTATCTCCAAATGTAGCTTATGACCATCATTGTTAAAAATACAGCATTCAATTTAGTTGAGAACTGAATTAGCGATGAGTCTTAGAATTGCTTGAGGGTGGCTAAAAGTTGACCTTAAGACTATATCTTTTAAACAAACACTGAAGCGTTGAGTAAGTTGGTATTTTAGAATGAATAAAAGAAATTTCAAATACAGAATAGCTGTGTAAACAATTTAGAAAATTGGATAAACATTCATCATCATCATCATCATCATCATCATCATCGTCGTTTAACGTCCGTTCTCCATGCTAGCATGGGTTGGACGGTTCGACCGGGGTTCTGGGAAGCCAGAAGGCTGCACCAGGCTCCAGTCTAATTTGGCAATGTTTCTACAGCTGGATGCCCTTCCTAACGCCAACCACTCCGTGAGTGTAGTGGGTGCTTTTTACGTGCCACCTGCACAGGTGCCAGGCAGGGCTGGCAACGGCCACGGTCAGATTGGTGTATTTTATGTGCCACCGGCACGGAAGCCAGTCGAGGCGGTGCTGGCATCGGCCACGAGTCGGATAGTGCTTTTTACGTACCACCAGACCAGGGATCCTGGCTGGTTCAACTTAGAAAATATAGGGTGGGGGGAGAAGTAGTCAGCAAGCTGCTTTAGAAGGTTGAACCTTGTATTTCACAAATTCTAGCTGAGCAACCCATGATCTCACATACTCTTATAGCACTTCATATTTTAAAATTACAAAAATATTTTCTTTTGTTAAAATGATCACATTTTTTTTCCCGTTATTTAAAGCCACACACTTTTTCTGTAGTTAATATTTTTTGATGAGGCTTTTGCTGTAAGGTTTTTTTTTGTCATAGAGCTTTCATTTGAACACTACTATATATGTAGACAAGTTATTTCAAATTGCTCAAGTTCACTCAGCTGTAGAAATGAGTTGCGACATCACAGGTGCCAAGCTGTCTTGGCCTTTGCCTTTCCCTTGGATAACATGGGTGGAGTGGAGAGGAGAGGCTGGTATGCATGGGCGACTGCTGATCTTCCATAAAAACAACCTTGGGTTGTGTGTTTACCAGTGAGGCAACTTTCTGCCCAGACTTCTTTCTCAAAGGGGAATCTCTTAGGTGCACCCATGGTCATTCATGGCTGACAGAATTGAGTTGTGTGTGTGTGTATGTATATATAGTTATGTGTAGTATATGCATATATATATATGGGATACGATACTTTGGTCTATACCACTTTAGTCTAAGACACTTTAAAAGCATTTTCGTCTGAAGACACTTTTGTCTAAAAGCTCACTCGTCTAAAGACACTTTTGTCTAAAGACACCTTGGTATAATGACACTTTGGTAAAATGACATTTAGGTTAGGTATAACGAAACTTGCCTGATTATATCTATTTATAGATAAACTAGCAGTATAGCCCAGCATTGCGCTGGATTAAGTTAGGATTATTAAGCTAATCAAGCACTTTATTTCAAATCAACCCAAGTTACACTGATGTTAAATTTGAGCGAAATCTATTGAAATTTGTAAACCCTTGGCTGAAAATGGGTTGCAGACAATTTGATTGGGAAATCCCATAAGGAATCAGTTTATCAATTTTTCCACTCATCAATTTTTGTTTTGTTTTGTTTTTTTTGGGAGGACTTAACACATTCAAAGATCCCATGAGTCCTAAGTAATGCCAGCATCGAGTTTGAACAAAATGCGTCAAAATTAGTAAAAGTTATGGTTGAAAATTTTAGTGGGAAATCCTATAAGAAATAGGTTTATCACTTTCTCATCCTGATTGAATGGTAAACCCCATTAGGAATCAGTTTATTGATTTTTCACCCCAAATAGGACTTAACTGAACACAACATTGCTGATTCAAAAAATCTTTATTTACACTTTAAAGTTGGTTTTCACATCTCACCCTGTTCTGCAGAATCACTGTCATGACAGGAGCGCATGGGTTGGGAGTTTGACTGACAGAAGCGATCAGGTTGCACATGCCAGCCCTTTGAAACTCCCCACCATCATTGGATAAGGTTGCATTAGAGATCTGCATTGGAGAAGGCTGATTCGAAAGTTTGCATTGGGGATCCAGATTGGAGTAACTTAGGAAAACTTACCAACAGCCTTAACAAAAAAATAAGGGGCCTGGCTATTCTAGCCTAACTCTATGAGCAACTTGGCCAAGCACTGATATCAGCCGAGTGAGCATTGTTGTCAGAGAAGTCAGGATTGTCCAGTAAAGAAGAAGAAGTGTCCATGAGTCATGTTGCCATTGTTTGAGAATATGTCTAGCCAATGCTTCCGGATGACCTGTTTATAACCACATAGGCTGTAATGATGACTCATTCTTCTTTCTATGTCTATAAAACTTCACTATAGACAACATTGCATGTTCCGCCCTGAGGAGCATACACTAAAAGAGCATTTCTACTCCCCACATGGGAGTAGGCCACATAAAGTTGCTCATGTGAAAAGCTTAGCTCCCCCAAATGGATGCCCACCACTGATAGTGTTTGGCCTTGGGATTTCTTGACGGACATGGCAAAGCATGGCCTTACTGGGAACTGCGATCTGCGGAAGTTAATTGGCATGTCTGATCCCGATGGATAAAGGGGCATCCTTGAAATGAAAACATTTTCCCCCCTTCTGCACCCCGTAATAATGGTGGCCTCAACAAAGTGGGGCGTCAGGGACTTGACTGCCAAGTGGGTCCCGTTATACTGTTTAGGCAGATAAAGCATGTACTCTTTATCCTATTTGAGTTTTATTGAATAATTGTGTTAAATTTTCTTGACAATAGGATATATTGTAAGTCTACACACACAAACACACACTTGGTGTTATTGTTGTTGTGATGTGTGTAGTCTTTATTCTATTTGAGTTGTTGTTTTGAGTGAAAACGTGCCGTTTGAGGTGTTCCGCTCATTGGATGCTAGGTTTTTTTTGAGTGGGGAGATTAAAGCAGTGATTTATTTCTGATATCATTATATCATCGAAGATTTTATGGCAGGAGATAAGTTTCAGCGAGGGCTATCCTTTGTTTTGAGTCACAGAGTTGTCTGTGATCTATCAGCTGTTAAGGTACAGCGTTCAGTAAATTCTGTAAAAAATTTTGTTTTTGAACTGGAAATGTACATTTCGTTTGATGTCAGCATTAAGTGAAAGAGAGAGAGAGAAAATGACAGACGTGTGTATATGTTGATGGTGGGGTGCGGGATAGAAAGTGTATGTGTGTGTGAGAGAGAGAGAGAGAGGTGTTGATGTGTGTGTGCGAGGGAGAGCGGGAGAGTGACAGTGTACATTTTTTTAATTTATTTTTCGGCGCATCTTTTTTGAGTGAGTGATTGACTGAGAGAGAGAGAGTGTGCGATAGTGTAATGCCTCTCTCTACGGTAAGTTGAGATAATTTTGATGATTTGTTCTTCTCTTCTTAGAACATCAAGAACATTATATAGATTTGAATGTGATGTAACTAAGATACTAAATCGCCTCTGCCATGCTTCAATAGAATTAATTGTACGTGTTTTACCATCAAGCGTGAACTCGTAAACATTCCATTCAGGTATTGAACATAATGGCCTTGACTGTCTTCCATTTCGTCTTAGCATTCCATTTACAGAAGTATTTTCTATGTATTCAATAAACAGCAGTGCATTTTCAGGTGCACTTTTGTTTCAAGCATTGCAATCCTATTGGTACAACAGCAACAAGCAGAAAGGCCAAAGCGTTCACTTTTTGACAGAATAGAAAAAAATCTATATCATTATTTTAAAGATTTACAATCCCAGTTGCTGAATTTTTCTCCAGGTCGATTGGCAGAAATGAGAAAAACAGAAATGCACAGCAATGTCACCAAAAAACACATAAAATTGCATTTCCATCTTCCAGTTCAAAGTCTATGCTCACCTCTGTTATGTCATTTTCAATTCTATGAGCTTCCATCCCTTCTACAAGAGCATATATCATTTTAGCATAAATTTCTTCTGACTTTCCTGGTAGCAATACAAAAAAACAAGAGGATATATTTCACCATGGATTTCAGCATGAGTTGTAATATATTTGCTAAAAAATATTAAGATGTTTCGAAAGTTCCATCACTGAACCAGTGTTTTTATGAACCTAGCTTTTGCAAGGATAATGGTGCTGCAAAAATCAAAATTTTCTCTTGACCATTTTCTCCACTGTCATGTACTAACCAGTTTTCTCCTCCCATGGTTATCCTAAATCTGCCTTGACATCTACAGCCAATGATGTTGGAAGCTTGAGAAGCTGTTTATTTTTTCACTTTTCAAATATTTCGAGTGATGCAAGCATTGGTTGGAAGCAGCTGTTCGGAGCCTTTTGGGACCTCACTAATTGCGTCAGAAATTATTGCTGCAGGCATTTCTGATGGTGTTTCTGATGTTATAAGAGCTTTTCCTCATATTTTGTTCAATGCTTGGAATACATGCACTTTCTCATTACCACCTGCATGGATGTGTTCTGAAGTTTTCGTAACTTCATGATTTCTGCTTAAGATAAGACGGCTGGGACACTTTCGATCTTTACATCGCCAATAAGTTATGGAAACTTCTCTGCCCCAATCTCTTATTTCTCTCTCTAATTTTCTATTCTCTTTCTTTTATTTCTTTTTCTTATTTTCAACTATTCCCCCCCCTCCCCATACTTAACATTTTCTGATTTTTCCCTTCTCTTTCTTTTGCCAGTAACAACTAACTTGTATAAGCATACGCCAGTAGATTTTGTGCATGTGTGTATGTGTGTGTACATATATACATATGCATTTGTATATATACTTATGTCTTGCCTGTATATATATATATATGTAGCTATGTACATGCGTCTATGTTTAGTGTATATATGTATATTATAGATGGTTTGGTATGTGCAAATGCTGCTATATGTATATGTAACCCAATGTGAACATTTTTTAAACAGATATAACTTTTAATATATTAATTGATAAATATTTTACAGATAATTATTTACCCTGGGTATTCAGGCTCCGTCCTTCTATATAAGCTATTTTTGATTTATGGTTTTCTTCGATTTTATAATAAGATGATTTTATACCGAAATTTGTTCATTGCATGCAACCGGTCATTGTAAAGACCGTTAGTTGAAAGAACTAATGAAGCAAAATGATTTTCAAATGTGTATCTATTAAACTAATTGTATATGTTTGCTTCTAACCTTATATTTGTTCCATTCTAAACAAAACTGTCTGATGAATGGGAAGGTGAAATTCTAAGTAACAGCTTTTGTGATATTTTTGCTGTTTTCTCATAAAGTATATATATATATATATATATATTTATATATGTGTGTGTGTGTGTGTGTGTGTATGTATATATATATATATATATATGTATATGTATGTATGAATAAATAAATGTGTATGTATATATATATATATATATATATGTGTATGTATGAATAAATAAATGGAGTTAAATGCAGGTGTTATTCAAATTCTTTTACTTCCAACACATGTTCCGAAGATATCATTGGTGTTATTCCAAAGGAATAGAATGGTGTAAAACAATGTAATCTTCTCTTTGGGGAAATGAAGAAATAAAACTTGTCAATGAGACATTTTCTAAAAATCCCCTTGTAAACACAGTTAAAGGGCGTGCTTACCAATGGAAACATTGGCAGAAACACACCTTTAGTTCATATAAGTGATATCTATCATTATATATAATTTAAACGTTAGTTTTCTTCTTACATTTCACTTTCACTAGATATATCTTTTTCCAAGACTTTAGGATTTTATTTAATTTACATATAGTTCTATACTTCTCATTTATTTAGTTTCTGATATTTTCTTTCCTTTACTCTTCCTCTTTCTATAGGCTACCTTTGACATTATATCCTCTAACGTTTTTTTTTAAAAAACTTGATAGGCACAGGACTGGCTGTGTGGTAAGTAGCATGCGTCCCAACCACATGGTTCAGTTCCACTGCATGGCACCTTGGGCAAGTGTCTTCTACTATAGCCTTGGGCCGACCAAAGCCTTGTGAGTGGATTTGGTAGACGGAAACTGAAAGAAGCCCGTCGTATATATGTATGTATATATAAGTGTGTGTGTTTGTGTGTCTGCATTTGTCTCCCCAACATCGCTTGACAACCGATGCTGGTGTGTTTACGTCCCAGTAACTTAGCGGTTCGGCAAAAGAGGCCGATAGAATAAGTACTGGGCTTACAAAGAATAAGTCCTGGGGTTGATTTGCTCGACTAACGGCGGTACTCCAGCATGGCCGCAGTCAATGACTGAAACAGGTAAAAGAGTAAAAAGTAAAAGAGCGTTCAGTTCATCACTATACATATCCATCATATTCTGTTAAAATATCTTATTGATGAGTTTTATTTCTTCATTTCCCTGAAGAGAAGATTACATTGTTTTACACCATTTTATTCCTTTGGAATAATACCAATGATATGTTCGAGACATATCGAAAGTAAAAGAATTTGAATAACACCTGTGTTTAACTCCATTTATTTATTTATATATATTATACAAAATATTTCATGTAAACCCGGAGTTTCTACCTTTAAAAACAAGGTGTTACACCCTTTTTACTTGTGTGATCTTTTGCTACCCTGGCAACTATTTATCTATTTTTCCGCGTAGAGCGGGTCACCTCAGCTAGTATATATATATATATATATATATATATATATATATATATATATATATATATATATATATATATATATATGTATATCGATATTCTTCCCTGTGTTTGAGAAAGTTTTGCATCTCTGCCGTAAGGCTTCATTTCCACACACGCCAGATGAATTCAATTCATCCCCAATCGAAAGGCGCCTGTTGTTATGTCCTGTTATTATTATTACTATTATTATTTTTATTGTATTTTGTATTTATATTTGTGTAACATCATCTGTTTTTTCGTCCTTGTTTTTGTATACATTCGATGCTTTCTTCCAAGGAATCTAATTCTCTTAGCTTAGTTTTTCCTTGGGGCTGGCCAGACTGGAGCAATCTCAAGATTAATCAGCTGAAATTGCAAGGATGATCCTGTTCTTGACTGAGGATAGAAAGCTTGGAATGACCTGTCCTTGTTTTTTGTATCGTCTATCTGGATGTTTTGTTGTCCCTTTTTGTATCACCTAGTTGTCCGGATGTTTTGCATTGTTGTCCCAATTTGTATTATATATATATATGTGTGTGTGTGTGTGTGTGTGTGTGTGTGTGTGTGTGTGTGTATATGTATGAATATATGTATATATATGTATATATATATATATGTATATATATATATATATATATGTGTGTGTGTGTGTGTATATATATATATGTGTATATATGTGTGTGTGTGTGTGTATATATATGTATATATATGTGTGTGTGTGTGTATATATATATATATATATATATATATGCATACATGTATATATATACTGGATGTATGACAAGAAACCAAAAAACGAAAAAATGTTTTTAAACTGTTAGAGAAAGTTTTTTGAACAAACATTTTACCTTTAATTTAAAGACTTAGTTTATAAATCAACAATTAAAAAAAGCAAGTGGAAAAAATCATTAAAATCGTAGTCAATTTATTAATTCAGGTGGGTAGTATGTTACTTATCTGTGATTTGTGAAAAAAAGAAGAAAAATACTTTTTCTGTCTCTATGGATATTCTGTTGATAATAACAGGGTTTCATTTGATGATCTAAAACAGCTGTTTAAATTGGATTCACTTGGGAACAACCAGGAGCAATGAATTCATGTTACACGCAGAGAAGTGTCAATTGTAATCAAATCTGAATGCACAAATGTAGAATAATCACAGTTAATTTAACACATTTAAAAATAACTGCTTGTAGCTATAGTAAACTCTATTATTTTGTTGTTAAATGAACTTATTTTTATAAACTTCAGTTTATTTTTTTCAATTTTCCCAATGCTCCAGTATTAACTGATAAAGTATGCATATTGTTGCATCCTCCTGTTGATATAATAATAATATGGATTTGATGAAATCTGCATATTTGTTTGCATCTATAATATTAAGTTTGTATTTTACACTTAGATGTTCTCTGCTTATTTTAACAATGGAAATTACCTTTGTCATGTGACTCCTTTCCATTTAGTGGTCATTGATTCCGTCTTTGACAGAATTTGAACTCATAACTTACAAACTCAAAACTCAAGCTCTTTAAACATTCAAGGCTCAGCAATTATACTTCATTTCATAATTATTTATTTTATATTCTTAGATTTGGTATAAGTAGCAGTTTCCATTTTTTAACTCCCTAACAACAGTTTCTTATAAGGAACTGCGATGCTATGCTTAAATACTTAGGTGTGTAGCAAAAGTATGTTTTAGTTAAAGTTAATCTAGTAATGCTGAAGTATGAAAAGCCTTGCAAGACTACAAAGTTCAGTTAGGTGGGGGGAGAGGACTTTATGCAAGGAGAATAAAGAATAGAAAGGAGTAAAGTACAAGAGAATGTGGGTGAAGTCGAGGAGTCACTTGCTAAACAGCTACTTACATTTTAGATGAGAGGGTGGAAGGTAGGAGTAGTGTTTATTTTTCTCTGTTTTGGTAGTGTGTTAATTTTTATACCATTTTATTACCTTCTCAACTTAGCTTTTACTCTACTGCTTTTTGTTATCTTAAGGTACATATCTTTTCTGAATGTATTTATATTTTCTCAATATCAAGTGATTTCAAAGACTTTGGCCAATGTCATTCTGATTACATACTCCAACCAGCAAATTCATGTTTTATTTCAAGTGTAACCAGCTTTCTTTTAGAACTACTTGCTTAAAATCTTGGTGAACCAGTAAATCACTCAGATTTTCAACAGACAATGATTATAAAACAACTTGTTTTTAATCATTAATGTTGCTGTTAAGGAGTCTGATATTGATCTTCAGTCTATATGTTTGACCTCAAACATATTTTGTTTCACTTGACTGACCTTCATTACCTTTATTTATCAAGCTTCTAAAGATATGAGAAGCCATTAACTTCTAGTTAGTTAGTTAGTTAGGCTCAAAAGCAAATAGCAAGGCCATGTAGGGGGACATGGAGTTAAGTACAGGGTGGTGTTCATGTAAAGAGTTCAGGCCACTTGAGGTCCAGGGAGGCTTTGAACAAAGCGGTCGTCGGCATCTTCACCATCTCGTCTGGCAGCTTGTTCCACGGATCCGCAACCCGGGACGGAGAAAGCTCCTCTCCTTCGATTGAGATGAAATCGTCGCAGGTAGAGCTTTTCGGAATGACCCCACAGCCGACGCTCTGGAGCAGGAGTGAAGAACAGCTCTTTCGAGAGGTTACACTTTCCGCTTATGATGTTGTGGGCGAGAATGAGATCACGGCGGCGGCGTTTTTCAAGAGAATAAAGGTCGAGCGTCCTCAGCCTTTCTTCGTAGGGTTACTCATTCACAGCATTGGGAAAAATGAAGTTGATGTTCTTTGACATAACTTGTCATATAGGTATATCGGTTAAACCTGGTTTATCCTAATGTTGCATAATGCTTGTTATACTTGCACATGTTGTTGCTAAAGAAATCATGGTTAAGTCAGTAATTTACTAAATGTAGGGCTGTTTGCTGGAGAAAGAGGATACTCTAAAGTATATCAGTCTATTGTGAAGAGGAAGGTTAGTGAGATGATAGATCTTCATATTGAAGTTGGTCATTTTGGAATGACTTGAATTTCTCATAGAATTTCCTTGTTTTTGACAGATACCTTATATGAACCTAGCATTGGTGTGGGCTGTTATGCATACTGCCAAATGAGTTTTTGAAGTCAAGTTTAATAATTGAAGGAATTGCTGCTCTATGATGTTTCTCTGGGTAAAAATCTAATCTTTGTCTCTTATTTATGAAGCATGATTAATCTTTTCACTGTTGCCATTAGTTATTCTATGTCCATAGTCCAAATGAAGAAGGTGGGCAGAATCAAAGTTCAATGGTTATAAATTGACATGATATACTTTTCTTTTCTCTCTATTCTCTGTATCTCTTACACTGCTGTTTGCAATTCATTATATAAAGTATGTTTTGATAATGACAAACTAAAGTCTTCTTTTATTGATTCATTTAAAAAATGATTTTTTAACATTATATTCACTTAAATTCCTTTGTTGAAGAGATTCGCTTCTTTTCATTCTTCTTTGACTTCAATTATTTTTGCAAATAATCTTTTACAGTCTTCTTGGTGTTGCCTATTATTTCCTGTTTAGTGGACACCTTTAATTTTCTTGAACAAGTAGTTCAAAACAAATATAAATACAAAGTTTTCATACTTCATCACATTGTTTTGAAAAACTGCTGGATCACATAAAACTGGTGCTTCATTGTAGCAGTAAGAAAATAATAGGTGCTGGTAACATTCCCTGAAGAATTTGTTTCCATTGCTGATATGTAATTGAACTGAGGCTTGTATCAGTTATAAATCGTTTTGGTGAATGACCAGTGTTTTGTCCTATTCTGCCTCATTCAGATTTGGTTATTTATATTAGTAGTTAAAACTATGTTTTTGAGTTGATATGTAGCAACATTCCAGAGCAACACAACAAGGTGCTAAGTGTTCTGCAAGATCTTCAATAGATATTCCAGTCATTTAAATTTTATAAAGCTTCTTCTGGTACTGTAATCTTCACAAAAGCAATGTATATATGTATTCCCTTTTTACAACTGAATGGGGTTAAATAGCTAGGATTGAAATTCCTTCTCTGGTTCTGCATATCTATATAATAATCTGCTTGTTTGTTCGCCTATTATACATTAGTTAGTTAGGGAGGTGGAGGTGGAGTAAGAGAGAGGGGGGTGAAGAAAGAGAGGAAGAAGTAGAAAAGTGATTAATATTAATACACTTAGGCCAAATGTGTCATGTGGTCAGCTGAAAATAGAGGTGAAGAATGAGAGAAAAAGAGGGAGAGAGAAGTGTTAACGATGTGCAGTGGGGTGGGGGAAGGAATACTTACTACATGGTTAAAAAATTAGCTGAAGAGAAAGTGAAATAGAGAGAGGACAGTGAAAGCAGTTATATATATATATATATATAATATATATATATATATATATATATGAGAGAGAGGCAGATAGTGGTGGTGGGGGGGTTGTATTGATAATAAAAAGTTTTCTTTTCATTGAACTATTTTTTTTTCATAGTGACCATCACTTAATGCCTAAGTGTAATTATTTATCATTTGCTTGCTTGAAAAATTATTTGTTTATAAGGGCTAATTTAGCCTAAACTTTGGGTTTACAAGAAACACAATGTTGCAAGCTGCCCGAGAAAGGATGCACAGATGTAGAACATGGATCAAAGAGGAACAGTGAGAAAATACAATAAAAAGAGGAAAAAGACAACACTGACAGAGACATGAAGAAACGAATGTTGGCGAACGTTAAAAATACTTAAAGAAGCTAAACTATGAATGCTGTAAAAATGCAAATCATCCTTTCTTTCTTAAGTAGGTCCTCTTAATTTTCCATTCCATGGAATTTCCACAGGTCCCACTAGTAAATATATAATTGAGGAGTTGATGTATTCAATTGTATAAAAAAAAATCAACTCAATATAGAGTTGTATATTATATAGAAGCTGAAACTTTCATTATTTGCACTCCAAGTTTCACCTTCGAGTATGCACATGCAGCAGACTCACCCAGGATTGGTGAAGCTTCAGCTCCAATATTCTGTATTTGTGTGTCTTTAAACCAGCGCCTTTTTTTTTGTCATGTTGTGTCTCTTTATGTGTCATAACTTATCAAATCAATAAGTAAGTTAATTTTTTTTTTTAAAGTACCAGATTGAAAAATAAGTGCTGGAATTTATATTATTGATTAAATTTTTGAAGCTAGTGTCACAGCATGACCTCAATCCAATGATTGGAACTAGTTATAAAATAAAAGAATATAGATGCTTGTGTGCATTATCAAATATTTTAATGCTTTTTTTTTCTAAATTAAATAATTTCAAACATTATATAATTCAGAAATTGAGGCATGTTATGGTTTAGCCCAGTCATCTCTGATCCACCTTCCTATAATCAAAGATGTTCCCATTAAGACCATCTTGACTTTTTATAATATCTAATCTGTACTTCCATTTTGAAGATGGTATGGTGTAATTTGAGGAAAATTTGACTACTATTTCTAGTTGATCAAATGGTTACCTACAGGTTCCTTCACTGACATGTGGAGCTGGGGTTTTGTATACACAGATATGTTTTAGCTGAATCAAGATGTCAAGTAAATCATTTGGTAAAGCTATACCATATATAATTAATATAATTCATTCTGTTCTTTTTTAATAGCATATAAATCAATCTAGATATTAATTTGCACATCTAGACAGATTTTTCTGTGATCTTATTTATTTATAGATACTGTGATGGTGTTTTGTTTCTGTAGTTCTTCTTTTTACTTTGTATTTTTCAAAATAAACCTGTTCAAAATTAGTGTGATGTGATCTATGTAAAATATATATAAATGTGATGTGATCTATGTAAATATATGTATTTTTTTTTTGTTTTTAGTATATTTTTCTTAATTTATGTTTTTCAGTTATAGTTATTTTATAATATAATTTTCTGAGCTATCAATTTGATTTATTTTTTCTAAATTTTGACATATGTATAAATTTCCTTGCATTTTATTTTAAATACTTTCTTTTTCGTACATTTTCTTTCTAACTCAGTGCGTTCATAGTTAATGTCACAGAGTGTTTGTTTTCAAACAAGTATGGATAGAGTAGCCCTCCCAGCAAATTTTTCCTTTTCATTGTTTCTTGTCAGGTTTTGTTATATCTGGTTTGAAATGTCAAAATTAGTCTTTCAAAATATTCAGTTTGAACATTCAAATACCTATTTTCTCATGGTCAGCTGTATATGGACTTTATAGAGTTAGAAACCAGTATAAACTGTACATATTTGTTCCTAAAATAGAATAAATTTAGAAAGTTTCTTATAGAAAAATATCATAATTAGTTTCAATATTTTGTTTCATCTAGAATATATCTTAGCACTAGCCCTAATCTTTCATTAGTCATAAACAAATTCAAAAAGAGTCTAGATCTACTGCTAAAGGTTAAAAAAGACTAAAATATTTTACCACTGATTTATTTTTGAACCCAACCAATACCAGATACTTAGCCCCAGTGTATCATGTGGCCTGCTTCTTGAAAAAGGTTGCCCATGCCTGATATGGAATCTTCCTTGTTTGCTTAACTTGCAGGCAGTTATTCATATATATGCCATATTATCTTATGATGTGTTGATAAGTCTTAAGTGAATATATGTCACGAAGGAAAGTTGCAATTGCTGAGTGATTAAGGTGTTGATATCTCATCTGTGTGGAGTGGAGTTAGATTATATCTTGTTACTTGTACTGTGATATGTCATAGGCAAGACACAAAGCCTCTCCCATCACCATGATCTATATAGAGAAAAGATAAGTATCAAGATCATTGGTTGGGCAGAAAATCAGTTAGCTAAAAATTGTCATTTATTTTGGTGGTTTATCATGTGTTGTCAGCCATAATATACCCTGATGAACCAAATCAGTGACTCACATTTTATTCCCAGTGATAACTAATGTATTCACTCTCTGTTAAAGTTCCTGTGAAAGGCATTGATAAGGATCACAGTCCCCATTTTCTTCATCTCTGGAAGTTGTTAGCTCGTTAAAAAGCCACTGATAGATACCTTTTATCATGGAAGCTGAGTTAATTGGTTTGTTAATCACAATTATTTTCATAGACTATCTTGATAGTGAATTTCTCACATGAAAATAAAAGGTTAAAAGCACTGTGTAATATGATTTTTGTCTTTGGGTAGCAACTATTATTTCCTATTCGCTTAGTCCTAGAAAGTATGAAAATGGCTAATATTTCCTTCAAACTTTGCTTTTGTTACATTTATTCAAACCCCAAAGAATTCCACTCAACACTGGCTATGATGCTCCCCCACTACTACTTCTCATGATTAGAGAGGCACATATTGTTAGCCACTGAGGGACATGCACAAGTGGTGAAGGTGAAGCAATTGACAGGCAATCTGTGGTATTGAGCAGAATATTTGCTATAATGATATTTCTGCTTCAGCAACTCTGCACTGAATCTGTGTGAAATGTAATGGAAAATAGGTCACTTTCAAAACATTGATGCCCAAGTCACAAAAGCAAAGTTTGAAGGGAATAGCAGTCATTTCCTTTGAATTCTAGATAGAAGCAAACAAGAAATAACGCTGACCAAAGACAAACAAAAAAAAAAACAAAAAATTGTTACACAGTTAATGGGTTTTGAGTGTGCTTGTTCAGAACTGTCTTAAAGATGTTACTTTTCTGTAGTTAAAAACATCTACTAGTCTAACTTGCAGCATTTTATTTTGATGGTGTTTAAAGTGTCTCATGTTTCAGCATATATTTGTTTGACCTCTTGAAAGAAATGTATCTTTAGTTTTACTCAACTTTTCCTCTTATGTTGTTGTTATACTGTGTATTGTGTATGACTTGTGTATAACTGTTATGTTTAGTACTTTCTAACTAAGTCCACCAAACTGTAAATAGGTACCTCTAAGAAGATATATCAGTGCATACATGATTGCATATAAATGTTTTGTTGCTTTGGAGTGCTGAGATCAAATCTTTTCAGAGATAGAAGCTTAGAGAAGAGTGAAGTCTGCTACACTGACTTGCCATAGTAACAAATACCAAATGAAAACAAGATCTGTGTCATGTCATATTGCCTAAGTGTCATGTCATATTGCATTTTAGGAGTCATAAATATACACACTTTTCTGTGGTTTATATAATGTTTCAGAGATAAAGAATTATATTTATGCTTAAAGAGTTTACAAATAGTGAATTCAAAAGAGAGGTTGATACAATACCAAAAGAGAATGCAAATTGTTGAGTTTGCAGAGTGCCTGATGGTTCAAGTATACAGGGGTGCTAGAAAGAAGTTAGATAGCATTATATGTCATGATACCAGTAGTACTTGCCCTAGATATAGGAGTGAAGACTGGAATAGAATACAAAAAGATTTTCACAAAGCAAACAGGGTGAACACGTGGTACAAAACCAACAAATATCAAGGAGTGATGTTTGTAGAGGCCACAGCCCATGGAGAATTAGCCCATATATTTAGGAAAGCTCTGAAGGAGGCCAAACTCAACATTAGGATCAATAAAAAGCCAGGGAGCTCTATCAGATCACAACTATGTAGGATGTACCCCTTTGAGAATACCACATACACCAATGACAACTGCATAGTATGTAAGATTAACCCTGGCATTAACTGTAGAACTAGAAATGTAGTCTACAGCATAAGGTTCATAGAAGGTGCTTGTAAAGACGAGAACATGATATACATAGGTGAGACATCTAGGAGCATTGCAGGGAGACTGAATGGACATTTGAGACAATATGACAACAAAAAACAGTCCTCCAATATGACAACAAAAAACAGTCTACCAACATGCCAAAGACCGGCATGGGGGCACACTGGGTCAACTTGACATCCATATTTTACCCAAGCACTCGAATGACCCAACACTCAGACAAATACAGGAATAGTCCTCATAAATGAAACATCTCCAGTACTAGATGGGAAATATACGTAGCAGGTAGTCATACCCCCATACCCACAGTTTTTATATATATACAGGGAGAGTAGTTAGTAGGCTGTTATGTGGATGTATGTATATGTGTGTGCATGTGTGTATATATGTGTATATATGTATATACTTATATCTGTATGTATGTATGCATGTATATGCATATATATGTAGGTAAATGGATATGAATGTAAACAGATAGACATACAGATTGATAGGTACACAGGTAATATGGACGGACAAGTACACATGCCCACATACATATGCAAATGAAGACTGAAATACACAACCATATACACACATGCACGCACACTTCACACAAGACACATATGGAGAGACACTTCCATACATAATAGACGCACATACAGTCACAAAAACCCCATACACAGACACATTCAGACATGCACACACAAGGAGACAGAGGTACACACACACGAACACACAAACACATGAATATGCAGAATACATACAAATATACACACACGCATATATATATATATATATGTATGCGTACACACATACATGCATTCACACACACATACATACATATGTGTATGTGCATGCAAACTGACCCACACACTTGCACACAAACAAACAAAAAGAATTCAGCTCAGATAATGGACGGCGTCAATGACTATTGAAAAGGTTGCAAGACGCAATAAAAATTTTAGAAAAAATAAATTAGTAAATGAGTGGAAATTGAACCGGTGCATGTGTTAAATAATAAGGCTCTAAAAGAGAATGATTCTCCCCAGACACAATAAATAACTATAGATTTTCTTTTTATATATTATTACTATTTTTGTCTGGATTAAATGTTCATGCTACTATCATTGTCAACCAATTTAATGTCTGTTAGTTGGACTTGAATATTTTATTATTATTTGATTTGACTCAGGTTTGGTCTTATTCCTGGTAGGATTTATGTGGGTAGCAGGTTAACCTTAGGTATTCACAGGTTTGCAGTTGTCTTTCAAATGTTTAGAACCCTCCCGATAATTTTTGTTGTCCTTAAGAGACAAACTTTCTGTAGGAGCTCTACCGTACATTCTATTCCAATCTCCTTCAGCCATTGGTCCCTTATTGGTCTCAGGGCACCAATTATTATAGGCACGACCATGACAGTTCTCATATTCCAGATTCTTCCTATTTCAAATTTTAAGGGATTGTATTTTTGTTTGTTTTTCACCCTCTTTCTTTTCAATCATGGAATGGCAGAATCATTAGCACACTAGACAAAATGCTGCTAAGCATTTCAACCGTCTTTACGTTCTGGTTTCATACACCACCAAGTTTGATTTTGCCTATTTTAGGATGAAATCGTTTTGGAGTCAATAAAATAAGTATCAGTTGAATACAGGGGGCTGATGTAATTTCTCCCTCGCCACCAGAATTTCAGGCCTGTGATTATGGCAGAAAGGATTGTTATTATTATAGTTTACTTCTCGGAGCTCTCAGTCTTTCTTGCTCTGTCTAATTCTGTAAGAGTAGACAGCATCCTGTTATCAGAGGGCTCTTTCCACAAATTATAAAAGTTGGTACTTAGTGTTGTTGTTGTTGTTAAGGAAAGCTGGCAGAATTATTAGCACACTGGGCAAAATGCTGTTTTTGTGTTCTGAGTTCAAATTCTGCTGAGGTTGACTTTCACCCTTCTGGGGTCAATAAAATAAGTGCCAGTTGAGCACTGGGATTGATATAATTAACTTAATCCCTACTCTGAAATTGATAGCCATGTGCCAAAATTTGAAACCATTGTCATTATTTTGAAGGCAGCAAGCTGGCAGAATTGTTAACTGGACAAAAAGCTTTGTAGCATTTCATCTATCTTTATGTTCTGAGTACTAACACTACCGAGGTTGACTTTGCTTTTCATCCTTTTGGTGTCTGTGCCATAAGTACCAGTTACGCACTGGGTTGATGTAATCAACTAGCCCACTCCCCCAAATTTCAGGCCTTGTGCCGATAATAGAAAAAATTATTATTAAGGTGATGAGCTTACTAACCACCTAGGTTTGATGTAATTGATTCCCCCTCCCCTCAAAACCAGCTGTGATGAAATTATTATTATTGTTGTTGTTATTAAGTACCAGTGAAACACTGGATTCAATGTAATCTGCTAGTCCTCTCCCCTAATATTTGAGGCCTTGTGCCTAATATTATTATTATTATTATTATTATTAAGGTGGCAAGCTCGCAGAATCGTTAGCATGCCGGGCGAAATACTTAGCCATATTTTGGTCATCACTATGTTCTGAGTTGCCTATTATTATTATTATTATTATTATTATTATTATTAAGGTGGCAAGCTCGCAGAATCGTTAGCATGCCGGGCGAAATACTTAGCCATATTTTGGTCATCACTATGTTCTGAGTTCAAATTCCACTGAGGTTGACTTTGCCTTTCATCCTTTCGGGGTCGATGAATTAAGTACCAGTTGAGTACTGGGGTCGATGTAATCAATTGGTCCCCTTCCCCAAAATTTTCAGGGCCTTGTACCTATAGTAGAAAGGATTGTTATTATTATTATTATTAAGGCGGCGTGCTGGCAATCATTAGTATGCTGGACAAAATGCTTAGCAATATTTTGCCCATCGCTATATTCTGAGTTCAAATTCCACTGAAGTCGGCTTTACCTTTCATCCTTTCGGGGTCAATAAAACACGTACCAGTTAAACACTGGGGTTGATGTAATCGACACGTCCCCTCCCCCAAAATGGCTGCCCTTGTGGCAAAATTTGAAACCATTATTATTATCCAGCCGTAGAAACACTGCCAGATCTGACTGGGCCTGATGAAGCCTTCCGGCTTCACAGACCCCAGTTGAACCGTCCAACCCATGCTAGCATGGAAAACGGACGCTAAATGATGATGATGATGATTATTATTATTATTATTATTATTATTATCATCTTATAATAATTCTGCTTGTCATTGCATTACTTAGCCTGTCGATTGTTAATGCTTTCACATGATTAGAGAAAAACAGGGAGAGAGAAGCATCCATGAGGTGAGGTAGAGGGAATGTAATTGTAACGCTTTCACGTGACTAGTTGAAGAAGAGAAAGATAAAGGGGAAAGGAAAAGAGGATAAGGTGAAGAGTGAGACAGAAAGTGGGAGAAAGAAAAAGAGGGAGAGAGAGAGAGAGAGAGAGAGAGAGAGAGAGAGAGCAGTATCCATAGCATGAGGTAGGTGGAATGTAATATTTACTACATGGTTAGTTGAAGGTAGAGAAGGAGAGTTAAGAATATAATTTTAGCAGGGGGTGATGTTCTGATAGTGAGGTTAAAGGAAGGCAGTGAGAGAGGAGAGGAGAGAGAGAGAGAGAGAGAGAGAGATGATGATGGTAGTGGTAATCGTGATTGGATAGTGAAAAGTGTATTTTTTTCAAAAATTGAACTAAGTTTTTTTTTATACCACTTATGTAACGTATGTGCATAAGTGCAATTTAACGGGATATTTTCTTTTGTTTATGGGGGAAATGGAAAAATAAGAGTGAATATTTATTTTAGGAGTGCTGTGTAATTAAGTCTATAAAATTGTGCATAAAGTGTGTATATAAAGTGCATTAAGTAACCATCGTATTCCAATTTCTTTCTCTTTTCAATGAATAAGCAGATGAGTGACTCTCTTTCCATACAGACACAACACAGGCTACACTTTCGGGTGTTTTTGGATAAAGTTTTCAGAAACAACCCAATAGGTTTACCGTCAATTCCGTGAAATGTTCATGAGTCCCACTAGTTGTTATTATCATTTCATTTCATTTGAGTTTGAGTCCATGCTCAGGCCAAGTTGAAGACTCCACCCTCATAAAAAAAAACATGCGTTCCCATGCCGGGAATCGAACCCGGGCCGCCTGGGTGAAAGCCAGGAATCCTAACCACTAGACCACATGGGAAAGCCATCATTTCTATCAGGTATCCATTATAAAGTTTTCAGTTTAAAAAAAAAATTCACTAAGATTTCTTTTTTTTTTTTGTGTTATTTTTTATTGTTATTGACCACTCTTTATTTAGTTTTCTTCAGTTATTGTTTTTATATTTTAAAAGGAAAAAAATTGAATCAATACAGTTTATTGTTTTAAGCCGAAATTTATTTTATTTTATTTGTTAATTATTTTTAGGAATTCATTAGCAGAAAAACCAACTCCTCCCAACAAACATGATTAAGGTAAGCAAGTAGATTAAAACTTAACCCCTACCTTTACGCAAACCTATAGTACTAAGAAGAAGATGCAATTTATAGTTTGAATACAATCTTAAACTATCGTGTATGATGGTATGCAATAAGTTCAGTGTTAAAATGTTTTGTAATGTCCTGCCACCACGATCTTGGTGTTCTGCCACTGAAGTTGTTCATCCTCATTATACTCTGTGACTAACATAGATCATTTTGTTACTCTCTTTCTCTCTCATTAAACCATAGCCAGATTTATAGCCAAAAAAAAAGCCTACACTTTGGACTGGAGAAATTGTGATGACATAAAAGCCTTGCTTTTCTGAAGTGTCTTATTAATCTAAATGGAATGAAATGTATTTGATATTTTATTAAAATTAGGTTCATGATAAGCTTGATTTTCTAGTGGCTTACCTCTGTAGAACAGTTGTTGCTAAACTGCTCTTGTTTCCATACAGATCCACTGCTCAGAAATTAGTCATGAAGTGCATGTGAGATGAAGGTGGTTGGACATTAAAGGTACAAAGCAATAGTGATGACTGACTGCTCAGGTGTGAACTTATTTTCTATATGGATGACATTTAGTGAAATGTATCAAGTAACAGTGGAAAGCTAAAGAAACCTTGGGAAGGAATAGTTAGGTCTGATGTGGATGCTGGAGCTCACAAACAATGCTGCAAATGGCAATGTGATGTACTCAAACTAATTGAACTTGTCTGCTGCTGCAGCAGCAATTTGAAGTAACTCTACATCATCATTATTTAACATCCTTGTTCCTGTCTGGCATGGGTTGGACAACTTTTGTATTGAATAATTGTGTGGTGACTTGATTGCAATTGACACTTAAAGCGGGAAAACCTCCACAGGAATGTTTTAATTTGTAAATTGTAAGCATCATCACAGAGAAAGAATTTCATAGCATTTAGAATCTGAACTGGTTCAGTTTCAAAATCTTTGCTTTTTTCACTTAAATTCTTAATGAATATACTACTTATTAAATACACTACTTGTGTTTCAATAATTTTGAAAATATTTGGAGGGATTTAATAAAATAACATTTTTACATTATTGTGCAGGTGGATGGAACGTAAGTTTATTTGTTTTTTAACATAAAGTTTATATGCATATTGCAGCTTTTGGTGGTCTTATTTGTACTGTAGATATAAATATCATCAAGCTGATATTTATATCTTGGAGTTGTATTCATAAGTGATGGGTAGCAGGAGGGGAATTGGATGCTAGAGTTGCAGGTGTTGGCTGAGTAATATGCCAGCACCAGCATTTAATCCTCAGAAGAGATGAGGCTGGTCAAAAAGCAAACTTGCTATCTTCAGTTTGTCTTTCATAACTGTCCTTACTTAGTGTCATGAGTGTTGGGTAATGACTGAAAGGGTACAATTGCAAATGCAAGTGGTTGTAAATGGTTTCCCCCTAAAGGATCTCTGGGGTAACATTACTTGACAGGCTGCTTAGCTTTGAGATATGAGAATATCTGCAAATGAACTGCTACTTCCCTGCATTGAGCGGTCACAACTTTAGTACTACAAACTTGTGATTAGAATATTGTTGGAAAGAACCATAAGATGGATCCTTCAAGCTTAGTCAACCAATAGGAGAGCTAGGAATAGACCAAGGATGAGATGACTGGATAATATCCATTGTTTGTTGGTCATGTTTCGAAATCCATCTGGAAAGTGTAACGATGATTGCTTTTGAGGAGATCCTATGGAAGAGGTGCCTGAGGACTCTACTCCCATAACTTTCTCAAGAATAATGGGCAGAGAAAATGGATAGATGGAAGCTGATATAGAATGTTTTAATTTAAATATGAATATTTTATAATGTGGATGGAGGTGTATTATGGAACTGAGTGGCCTTGAGCTGGTTGGTATCAACTGGCTTAACATTCATAATATTCCTAAGAAGAGTAAAAACGAAAAGCAATCTCTTTTCCATTATTCTATAAACCCTAAAGATTATCATCTCTATAAGAAGTCAATCAATAATTTGCATTGTACAACATTTGGCATAAATAGTCAAAATATTTGCATGCTCACTACGAATTATTATCTTGTTATCGTGCATATTTTGATTTTGTTTGTAGTTTATTGTTGCGTTGATAAGTAGCTAATGTTCATTATCTTAGCAGTTGGTAATATTGATATAACATCAGGCGCAAGTGTCTGTTTTTTATCAAACCGGACTGATATCTATCCCCTGATATAAACACCAACAGGGTAAATTGTCTGTTTTTACTCCTCTGCTTTATACTTATTAAGGCAACTGGCACTGATAAAATAGCAAGCACAGAGAACTGTTTGTGTTTGTATTAATGCTTTAGGATTACAATAAAGGCAACTGACTTTAATTATATAACAGCAGACAAAAATACTTTATCCTACACCATATTGCTAGCACAATAAGAATTGAATGGGTATTGATAAAATATATTTTTTACCGAATAAAGCATATTTATCATACTCTTATGTGACTTATTAATGAACTGTTGTTCTCTAGTTAATTTCTTTACTATTTGTGTATAGTAGTGATGGTGCAAGGCCTAGTGGTTAAAGCATTACACTCATGATCACAAGATTGTGGTTTCTATCCCTGGACCTGGTGGTGTGTTGTGTTCTTGAGCAAAACACTTCATTATATGTTGCTCCAGTACCTGCTGAAATTGTAATTTAGAAGTGCACTAGTTAAGTAGCTAAATTGCTGAACAGAATAATTACATATGTCTTTGAGAGCTACCAAGCATTCATAAAGTTGATTCTCGGATCCAGTTAAGAGAATTGTGGCTTGTAGAATTAAAACAACCTGCTCCAAGATAACATAACTAACAATTGTGGTTGATATGTACTCAAAAAATTCATCAGATTGATCCACTTAGCCAAATTACCCTCTGCTTTTAGCATACATAGATTTAATTATTGCTGTAAGAACTTCTCTTTATCTTTAAAATGATATCCTAACTCCAGTCTCATTTTACATGGCAGAAAAATAGGTATTCCCTTTTGGGAGAGAGGAGGTAGGCATTGAGGAAGATGTTGCAAAACATCTGGTTTGTTATACTGGCAATTGTTTGGTGCCACATTGTTCTCTAAGAATGAACTGATAGTTTTCAACAACACCTTCCACTCTGCTACTTTCCTTGACATCACTTTTCCTATTGATAGCCATTACATCTTTACACTGCTGCTTTGTAAACCAAATAACTCACACAACTGTTAACTTTTCAACTTCTCATTTCATTTATCTAAAATTGCCAGTCTCTTCTGACAATAGTTCTGATATCATTGTCTGTTCAGTAAGGATTCAAAATTCCTTTCCAAATCTAAAAAAAACATGCACCTGTTCTTTTTCTCATGGGGTTACCATCTATCGCCAGTCAACACAGGCTACACATGGAGCCATAGCACCCTTGTTTCACCTGCACATACTCCTAAAAAGAGTTTCCTTTTTTTATACTACAATTGCCCCTGTTATCTCTAAAAGTTGTGGATTATTATTGTGCACAACTTTTACTTCTCCTCTGATCCTCAAACTACTATCTTTCACTCCTACTCATCTCCTTCGAAGAACAAAAAACTTACTTGCAGATTCTTAATTAGAAGTTACCTTCAATCTGGAAACTTGCATACTGACCCCTTCAATTGCTCCCTCTCTATGTGCTATACTAGTCCCTCCATTTTCAGTAGAAGTGTGTTTCATAAATGGTCACCCAAGCCTAATTCCAAGTTACCTAACCACTCTGATGGTACCTCTACCAACCTTATTTATTACACTGCTTATACATTTGCAAATCTCTACATATGGATAAAACAGGCCTTTGTTTAGGTGATCTCTTCTGCAAGCACCCAAGCATCAAGCTTTTCAATTCACCTGGCCACTCCATGGATTACCTATTGGTTTGTGCAGTCAGCATGTATAACCCTCATTCTCCTAATATTGATTTCCTCTTTAATGCCGTTGCAGTTTGACAAAATGATTGTATATACTTACATGTGTGTATGTACATCATCATTTATTTCTGCTTATCTATTCTTATGTTCTTCTGTCATCAACTCCTGCCTGTTTTTTGAAACTCTTTGCACAAGTCTCCTACTTGTCAAGCTACAAGCATTCATACTAATAATTTTCATTGTTTTCCAAATTTGTCAGCGTTCTCATTGGTTACCTCCCACTGTGCAGCTTTTGTCACCTTATGAAAGAAACCCATCCTTTGTTTTTCATTATTTTCTGCCCCTCCTCAATTATTTTTTTTACTATTTTTTCTTTCTCTCACTCTATTCTCTGTCTATTTGGTACCATCAGAAAATATTGTTCTCTGAAGAGTCATGCCTGAAATTTTCCTCCTTTCTGCTTCTGATCAGCAAAGTAATTTATATCACTTTTAAATTGTTTATATTCTTTTAATTGCCAGCGTGGATCATAGCTTGTTTTCTTAAATAACACATTGTTTGATGTGTGGAAGCACTCCGTCGGTTACGACGACGAGGGTTCCGGTTGATCCGAATCAACGGAACAGCCTGCTCGTGAAATTAACGTGTAAGTGGCTGAGCACTCCACAGACACGTGTACCCTTAACGTAGTTCTCGGGGATATTCAGCGTGACACAGAGAGTGACAAGGCCGGCCCTTTGAAATACAGGTACAACAGAAACAGGAAGTAAGAGTGAGAGAAAGTTATGGTGAAAGAGTACAGCAGGGATCACCACCATCCCCTGCCGGACACTTGTGGAGCTTTAGGTGTTTTCGCTCAATAAACACTCACAACGCCCGGTCTGGGAATCGAAACTGCGATCCTATGACCGCGAGTCCGCTGCCCTAACCACTGGGCCATTGCGCCTCCACATTGTTTGATGTAGTGTTATCATGAATCTATATACCATGATAAAGGTTACTATCATAACTCTTCTTTATCTTGTCTCCAATGCAGTGATTCGTTAATTATATAGTTATAAAGTGTTACAGTTAGAAGTTCAGCATTGATATCAAACAAGATAATTTTTGTTGGGGCAGGGACTCTAATAGACAGTACCTTATCTATTGGAATTAGGATATAAACTAAGTAAAAGTGTTGAATGAACTTGAAAAGAATGACAAAGGGTGATAGTGTTAAGAAAGACATGTAAGAAATAATGTTATTACTGTGGTTGTATTATGTCAGGTCTGTTTAAATAGATTTATTTAATGAAATGTTAACTAAATTATTTAAAGGTGACCCAGAAGTTTTTATCCACCTTTCAATTATGTATGGTGATAAATTTGGTCAGGAATTATTATGCATCTGTGAAAGGTTATGAGATATATTACCACAATCAGAAACTTGAAACATCACATTTTGTCTCACCTGCTTTGGTATTGCATTTAGTACACCAGAGCTTAAACAAAGAGTGGTGATTACAAAAGGCATGGTTGTGTGGTTAAGAAGCTCACTTTGCAACCATGTGGTTAGATGGTTCAGTCCCACTGTGCAGCACCTTGAACAGGTGTCTTCTATTTTAGCAACAGTCTGACCAATGCTTTATGAGTTAATCTGGTATACAGAAGTTGTGGAAGCACATTGTGTGTGTGTGTGCATGCATGCATGCGCATGTACATACATGTTAGTGTTTGTTCCTCATCATTGCTTTACAACTGGTGTGGGTTTGTTTACATCTCTGCAAGTTAGTGGTTTGGCAAAAGAGAATGATTGAATAAGTACCAGATTTCAAAAAATAAGTGCAGGGATTTGGTTTATTCAAGGTGGTGCCCCAGCATGGCTGTAGTCCATTGACTGAAACAATTCAAAGATAAAAGATTTGAGTTTGTTTTGTATAATCAGAAAAAGGCTTTGAACCATAGAAAAAGAGATAATTAGGAAACTTTTCATGTGATTAGAAACATGTCTAATAAAAGTTATGTCCACATTGTCCACATAAGAATTGCACTTGAAGTCCAGACTTAGCATCGTGAACATTGAGTAATAAGTAAAAAAAATTGTATATACCTCCTTTCGGTGCTGAGTGTCTTTTGAGGATTGATGCCTAGCTCTAGTTTTATGATGTCAAAGCAGATTAGAGATAGTGCCAGTCTGTTGCTGGTAACTTTCCAAGCTGAGTTAGTAATCATTCCTGACAGCTAAGTGAACTGAGAAACATAGAATTAAGTTTACAACTCAAATACATACCATATCCACTTAACTGTTTCTGCTATGAAATACTCGCCATTTCCTTTTTACATTCCCCGCTCCCTTTTTTTTCCTTTATTAACTTCATCACACATTTATACACCTTTTGTTTAATGTATCACATTAAAAAAAATTTTTTTTTTTTACTTTTTTACTTGTTTCAGTCATTTGACTGTGGCCATGCTGGAACAAATCGAGCAAATCGACCCCGGGACTTATTCTTTGTAAGCCCAGTACTTATTCTATCGGTCTCTTTTGCTGAACCGCTAAGTGACGGGGACGTAAACACACCAGCATCGGTTGTCAAGCAATGCTAGGGGGACAAACACAGACACACAAACATACACACACACACACACACTCATATATATATATATATATATATATATATATATATATATATACATATATACGACAGGCTTCTTTCAGTTACTGTCTACCAAATCCACTCACAAGGCATTGGTCGGCCCGAGGCTATAGCAGAAGACACTTGCCCAAGATGCCACGCAGTGGGACTGAACCCGGAACCATGTGGCTGGTTAGCAAGCTACTTACCACACAGCCACTCCTGCGCCTATCAGATGTATTAAAACTTAATAATGCCACAACCAGGCTAGTTGAATAATCAAATTCATACCCAGTACTTTGTGGTTTCAAATATAGTGTTGAATTGTATCTTTGCATAAAGAAATTCATCATTTTTCACATGGAAATGGAGTTTTGCTTTAGAATTCTTTTTACTAGAAAGTAATATAAAGTCTGACTGTGTAAAATTGCAGAACTGTTAGACATATGCACTCAAGTACATGCACATGCACACACACACAACTCCAAGTTTAAAATCTGAGTAATAAAAATAATCTAAATAAAATTATGTGAATATTTTGCTTGGAGCAGAATTTTTAGCAGTTGAATAGCATTGATTACTTTTCCTTGTTAAGTATGATGTTCAGTTATTTGAATAATACGTCTTTGCAAATCTGAGAATTTTGTTGATATTTCAGCTACAATACAAATTCTTCTTGACCTGTCTTCTGCTTTGAGAATCTAAGCTGAAATAGGAGCAATAAGTTCAGGAATGATGTACTGAATGACATGTGCTAAAAATTTGCTGTTATTTGAAATTTCCCTTTTGGTTGGAGAAAGAAATGGCTTGAATTTAGATAAGCTAAGGGTTACATACTGAATGACATAGCAAAAAAACAATTCTCTGTTATTTGAAATTTTTTATAACTCTTTTACTGTAAAACATTGTCATCTGATGAAAGTAGGTTTGAGTAAACAATTCTGACAAGGTGAAGTGAGACCGAAACACGCCTATATTGTTTCTTGCTGGCAAAGAGAGTTCAGATTTTTTTCTTTAAGCATGCAAATACATTTTATTAGATTTTTTATTTCTTAAAAGTATCTCGACTTTCTTTTGAGAGGTATTGACAAATTAGTGTTCTGTTTAGTTTTCTATCTTCAGTTAAACAGTTAATTTCATTTAAAGGAAAACTTCATACTGAAACTTCATATAATTGAGAATAGCATGTAGAATTTAGTACATTATCATGATCATTTAATGCCCATTTTCCATCCTGGTGTGGGTTGAACAGTTTAACAGGATCAGACGAGCTTCAAGGCCTTATGGAGTTCCAGTGCCAGCGTTGGCATGGTTTCTATGGTTGGGTGCCTTTCCTAATGCCAATCACTTTATGTACGAGGTGCTTTTTTTCATGCCACCAGCATTAGAGAAGTCTCCAGGTTAACTTGCAAGACGAAAAAGGAAAAAGGCCCCTCGACTTAGTAGGAGGAGTGAGTACTTGAGAAATGGAGTTGACTGTGATTTTCAGTTTGGTATTGAGAGGCTATAGTGGTGTCTTGCAGTAGAAGAGATACATGGGTACCTTGCATTGTATAAGGCAGGGTGGGAATTACTGGAAAGATGGTAGAGGTGTTGATGAGATGCCAGAGCATCTTAAGAAGCAAGAAGGTCCTAGTCAAAATTCCTACCATTGGCCTTTATTTCATTTTGTCTAATGAACGTAACTTGATGTGTTTTCCTATTTCGTTATTTAGTCTTAGATTGTATTTTCTTGAGATATCAGCCACTGTATCTTTTCAGTCTCTAATTTGTCGTTATTCTCATGATACAGTTCTCTTTAGTGGTAGAGATATACTTGTGTATGTTGCTGATTTATGTAACAGTGTAAAACTTGGCACAGGAGACATGTTTAAGTAAAACCACAATTTTTAAACTTTTTTTTTATTTAATATAAAAGTGCCACTTTTACTTCCCAACTGATTTGTTGATGAACTGTTTAAGAATTAGTTTACACCTGTTCTATTATATAAATTACCACACTTCTTCCCATGATATTTATTGAAATGGTGGTGGTTAAAAATTTCTCTTAATTTATGCAAGCCTTACAACAAACTGTGAAATAAATGAAAAGATCTGATTATGATAAATATTTTCATGAATGTTTACATAAAATATGTTTACATAAAAAATGTTGCTTTCTGGTATTGTCAGTATATACTATCTCAATAAATATTGCTGAATGAAAATAATTGTAATTTTTCTCATTTTATGGTTGATTTATCTAAGGTCGTGTGTGTGTGTGTGTAAAAAGTTAATGATTCATGCAGCTATTCAATTTTTACTATTTTCCAAATCTTATTATAAATAACAATTTAAAAAAAAATTTCATGTTAGAGTGTATTTCTATGAAAATAAATTCAATTGAGAATATTTATAGTAATAATGAATACTAGATTATAAAATTGAATACAATCTCAATGGCTATATTGTTCAACTTATACTGAAATATTTTATTGAGTTGAAATAGCCAAGTGGCTAAGATAGTCAGTCAACTATTTGCTTATTGAATTCTGCTGAAATCCATTGCCAGAATTTCATTTTCTTTCTAGAATGAATTTGAACATCTTATTCTGCATTATTTCAGGTCACTTAGTCTTTTATTTTCTTATTTTCTTTTTAATCTTTTCCTCGGGAGTGAAGGCTGTGCCCATTCCTCCTTACAGGGTGTTTGAGACAGAGGGATGAGAGGGAGGAAAGTCTCCTTAAACTGAAGACCTGACCTAAATGCTGGCAATAAGAGCCAGGTTATTCATATATTGCAAAGTATCTACTCTTATAGTTCTTACCAATCCACTCCTTGAATTGTCACTCCTGATTTTTTTTTTAATCAAATTTGAAAAACTGAAAGAAAAATCTATCCTGGCAAGATATGAAATTAGAACACAGGAATCTGAACAAATACTGTGCATGCCAATGATCCAACCATGAGAAGTTGGTCATTCATTTGTCTACAGGAGACTGATGTCTTATTTGGATGATGTCTCCTTCACTTAGTTTATGTTTCAAATTAAAGCTAGGTACCTACTTTGAAGGATTCAGTTGACTTTTGTTATTTGCCTTGATTTTGTTTTAGTTAATTGTTCTTAATTTTAAACATTGTCATCATTTTAAACACAGCTCTCACTACATCTCACCATGTGTCACAGTCCTTCATTGGTTTTCAGGACAACATGCTCCTCATATCAGCAGCTTAAACAGTGATAATGAGATGCATTTTATTGTGATATTGACATTATATCTGCCATAGGGTAGTCTCCTCTATACTCTTTATCAGTGCTTTTATCTAGAATTATTGTTCTGGATGTGTTGTTTGTGTTGGAGTTGTGGACTCAACATCTCTATTTATTAGTTTTTTTCAGTGGTATAGTTTTTATAGCTGATTATCATTCCTATAACCAACCTCCTTATAGGATGGACTGAGTTTGTATTATCATGCCACCTGTATAAGAGAGATTGTCTTTGATAAGACTAAAGAGCTCTCTCTTACTTGTGTTCCTTCTTACTTCTTGTTCCTTATTGGTGTGGGTTTTAATTCTGGATGCTCTTATCACCAACCATTCAACTGTATGGATTGGGTGCATTTTGGCATACCATCAGCACTTGAAAGGTTGTTTTTGTCAAGGCTAAGGAGTCTCTACTACTTTTTGTCCCCTTCATCCATTCCTTCCTTTTTAGTATGGCTTTTTCGGCTGGAAGCCCATCCTATTATCAACCAATTTACACATAGTATCAGTTTTAATTCAGTTCCTGGTCTCCTAATAAGGTACTCTCTCTCTCTCTCCTCCCCTGCACTCCCTCTCTCCACTCTCCTGCACCCTCACTCAACTCCCCACGCACTACCCCTTTTCTCTTTTCTGCAGTTTGCAGCAGATGTCATTGTGTGATTAGGGCAAACTCCTTTTCATGTACTTTTGGGATTGTTCAGATTGTCCAGCTTTCTAGATAGACTCCCTAGTTTGGATTGGAATTGTTGGTTAACCTTGCTGGAGGTCTAAGGCAAATGAGAGTAATGTTGTCTCTGTTAAGGGAGACTTAGAGCAATAACTTAGGCTGTCTCCATTGTAGAGGAGACTCATTTATCTACCGGGGGGGTATTGTGAATACAATTGGGCTTACATCATCAAGATAGATACTAGGCTGGAGAGGATAATATCACAACAACAACCCACTTGTGCTGTCAAGATGGGTTGTGGAAGATTAAAGGTTAATGCTAAAAGCAGTTGGGTGGGCATTGTAAATTTGAGCCATCAGGATGGGGAGGCAGACAACAAGCAATCTGTGCCTCCTTGTTCATGATGTTGTACAAAACAAAACTAAGGGAATGGAATGCTTCTATAATAGCAAAACTGTATATCACTTTGAATGAAACCTGCCTGATATATCTCTCTTTCACTCTCTCATAATTCCCCAATGATAAGAAGGTGAGATATATCTGACAGATAAGACCTATTCCATTGTTTCACCTCTCAAAATTGTAACCCTATGGAATTCCGTCCATGTTCAGCTTACAGAAAAATTAAAACGAGTATCAAAACATTGATCTCCGCACTCTGGGAGACTAGAAGTACATATACTTCTGTAACTGTTTGATAAAAAACAGAGAAGAAAATCCATGCAACTTCAGAAAAATGAGGGCAAAAACACTTCCAGATGAGTGAGGGAGGAAGCATAAAATTAGAAAAATGGGACTCAATGAAAATATTTCATATGTTAATTTCAAAGTTTATTATTGAAGATTGTGTGTGATTGATTCTAGAAAAATTGAAAAATATGCTTGTTTTGTGGAGTGGAAAGAAATTGATATTAGGAATTATCTTTGCACTGGAAAGGAAGTAATTACAGAAGAGTACATTGAGGAGAAATCCAATATCAAACTATTTTTATATACATAATTCAAATTTAATAGACTAATTGCTTTGTTGGAACTGGGTTTTTTCAGTATTGATGTAGAATTATTGTTATATTATTTTAAGACATTTGGTAATGTGTTTGTATGCGTACATATATATATATATATATATGTGTGTGTGTGTGTATGCATGAATATGTAATTATATATATATATATATATATATATCAATATCGTCATTTTAATAACCACATTTTCTTTGTTGCTTGGGTTAGACAAAATCTATTGAGGTAGATTCTCTATGGTGGTGGTTCCCAATCTTTTGTTATGTCTACACCTCTAAAAATTTTTTATGATGTCTTTGCACCCCTTAAAAAATTAATAATTTATTTGACTATAATGAAGGTGCACTTATACTAAATTTGAGCAACATATTTTATGTTAACTAACTTTTCATTATGCTAAGAAAAACGAAACATATGTCAATTATTATAACAAATTAAAATAAATTTTATTATAACAAATTTTATTTTTACGAAATAATACATAGAAACAACTAATGCTTAAACGTGCATAAATGAATTTAAATTTAATGACTCTTTTGTTCTTATTTCTTGGTTATGAGGTTTTCAAAATGTGGTACTGTGTTGCTGATAACAATCCACATGTCTGCCTATGCATTCAAGCAATTTCTAGATTTTGTCTTGACTGACAAAAGAGTACTAAATGGGATGAGTGAAGCTACTGCTTTTTAACAAAGTCTTGGAAACATATTTATAGCTGAACACCCATCCTCTTCCAAAGTCTTGCTTTCAAAATGCATTCCAAGAACACAGTTTGCATGCAGTTCAATAAGATCTTCCTTCAGCTCTCCATCATCTGATATATTATTCAATTTGAAGGAGTATGGATTCATAATCCAGTCTTTGGAAGTTTCCAGTTTTCCTGCTGCAAAATATCCATCAAATGACTTTTACAACATTTCCAAATGAGCCACAATTTCTTCATACACACTAGGAATTATAGATTCATTATCATCAACTGTTTCTTAAAGTGATGGAAAATTTTAAAGATTCCCTCTTTTCACTTATTGACACCAAAGAGCTAACTTTTCTTTGAAAGCATTTAGCTTTTCACAGCATTTGAATATGTTTATGTTTTTTCCTTGAAGAGATAGACTCAGATCATTCATACGAGTGAAAATGTCTGTCAAACAAGCTAGCACTTGGTTGAATTTTTGTGATTCCAATTCTCCAAGCAAATCATAATCACGTTCCTTCAGAAATGCTTTGATTTCTTCTCGCAGTTTGAAGAAGCAAGTTAAAGCTCTCCCACGTGAAAGCCAGTGGACTTCTGTGTGGAAAAGCAAAATTGTATGTTCATTTACAAGATCTTTGCAAATAGACTTAAAGAGGTGGTGGTTCAGAGCACGACCCCTGATTTAGTTGATGGTTTTTAGAAAAGTGTCAAGGACTTTCTTCAACTTTGGAGGCAAAGTTTTCAATGCCAAAGCATGACATTGAGGAAACAATGGGTGCTTTGCAAGAGCAGAATCTCCTGCTTCATCAGTGCAAAAAATCCAGAGTTACTTCCTAGCATAGCAGGGGCACTGTCATTACACACAGAGTCAATAATTTGGATAGCTAAATCATGCTTTGCAAAGAAGGTTTTCACAAACTGGAACACATCTTTTGTGGTTGTTTTTAGATTTTCACAAGAGGAAATCTCCATTTATGGCATCGTCATGGATGTACCTCACTAATGTGATGAGTTGATTGCAACTTGAAACATCAGTTGTTTTGTCCAACTGAAGAGAGATTTTCAAGGGGCTAACCTTGATATATGAGATAACTTAATCCAAAATATCCGAATGCAAATCACCAATTCTGCTCTGAATAATTTGATAGTGGCACTAATTCCAGCTTCTTTCTTACTTTTTTCTCCGGAACAATTGTTGCCATTTCTAATGCACATGGTTTGATAAGCTCTTCTGCAATTGTGTGGGGCTTCTTGAACTTGGCTACTTTGTACGCTACTTAGTATGAAGCCATCAGCTGTGGTTAGCAGATAAAAAAAATCTAACTTTGGAACGGTTGCTTGAGTATCAAAAAAGGCTCTTCTAGCTTTCAATGATGCAATATCATGGCCTACAGCATCGGCTCCACCATGCCGGTTGTTGAAGTGTTCTTGCAGCTTAGACAGCTTTAAGTTTGTGTTGGAAAACACAGTATCACAAAGCATGCACCGTAGCTTTTGCAAATCCTCAGTTTTTCCCGTGCAAGTAAAACCAAAATGCACATAAGTCATCATGCCATTTCCTTTTTTGTGACATGATGAAGAGTTAATATGATAAAATTATGATCTGATAAAGGAAATAAAAATATGGATAAGGTCAACTGGAAGTAAAATGGGAAACCTAACACAGTAACAATAATACCATTAAAGATCCAAGAATATGTGTAATAATAATACTATTAATTAAAAACTAAAAACTGGGAACGCATGCATAACCACAGTGACGGCTGCTAGCTTCTAATTCCCTAATCTAACAGTTGGCTTTAAGCTAGGCTAGACTAACTTAATTTGAACACACAAAAAATGGTTAAGAAGAGCTATGTTACTCACAATTATATAATATTCAAATTGATATCAATGTTAATTTCACATTTACTTCATATATTTTCACAGCATGTCTTAACCCACTAACTGCCAAATTATTTTAGTCATATTTTTCGTCTTTGCCAGGTGTCTTAGGAGTTAAAATAATATATAGTATTTAAATTTTCCTCATATGTGAATTATTTTGGAAATTATGATAAATTTTTTGTGAAGTCCCAAATGAGGATCACTGAAAAAAGCTTATTTATCCTTTTCTATTCAATTATAATAATAAACATTTTATGTTTTTTTGAAATTATAGTATCAAATGTTAATGTGTATGAAATATCAATGAATGATATAGATGGAAAATACAACGAAAAAAAAAAAACGTTTTCAGAATAGTCAATATTTTTATAGTTCAAAAATTGAGATTTATGACATAAAATGTCCTCTAGAATTAGTCAGAGCTAATAATGACGAACTTTAACGACTAAATATTGTTAAACATACCTCTGCAAATGCAACGATGTCCATAAACAATTCACTTTAAATACACTGAACAACTGGCAGTGAGACTGTTTTTAGCAGATCCCCAAATGGGACTCGTGGAAGGCAATGGGTTAATAAAGATACCTTTTTCACAAAATGAACAGATAACAAAGTTATCGCAATCAGCCGTTTAGGTAGATAAATTCAAAAAATTGTCAGGAAACAATTTTCACGACTGAATTTACGACAATTGTTATTTGCAAATTGCTTTGTTAATGTCATTTTCTCTAGAATGTGTGATCAAAGTTGTTTTGGTATACTGTAATTTCACGACTATTATTCTTCGCACTTTGCTATTGCTGGTTGCAAATCAATTTGTTAACATATTCTTCTGGAAGCAGCCAGATATCACAATATATTATTTCCCACTTTTCTTTACAAAATATTCTCAAAGGTCACCGTTTTAACACTGTTGTCAAGATCCAGAGTGGATCACAGAAGGTTCTTGACACGTGGAAAAAGACTTCCAGGCCGGATTCTAAAAGTGGCAGAAATGCTGGGACCGGTGTATTGTTGTGCAAGGTGACTATTTCGAAGGAGATGAGGTTAAAACTTATGTAAATAAGTTAGGTTTTGTCAAACATAACTAATCTGGTAACCTTTTGATACCATCTTGTAAATAAAGTTAGAAATTACCTGTCCTTCTCCAACGAGCAACTTACTCCGTGCTACTTTACTGTTTAGGAGAATGACTTTATTTTGGTATTTTTAAGGCAGAATGTGGATTATTGTTTCTAAATTGGCATGTTTACATTTTCTTTTTTCCTGTAATCACTTATGTCAAGAAATGTGTGTTACAAGGGAAGGATGAATGTGTTTTGTAACATAATTGTTTGAAAAATGTACTTATGAAATCATGTCTATAGAAGTACCCATCAAACTCTTGTATTGGCTATATATGTGTGGACATGAAGTAGCTTTGATGTACTCATGTTAGTTTCATATCAGACATGCAAAATACACTATATCATTAATTTCTGGTTAGAATGAGAAATGGTAAAATTTTATATCAGACTTACTACACCATTAAGTAAATTGTTAAAAAGAAATCTGTTGTAAAAGCTGTGTCTGAAGTATGAGTTTAATGTAGTTTAATGATTCACCATAATCACTTGTGAAGCCAAATCAATTTATGGTTCATAGAGCTCACATACATAGAAATATACTGATTACATAGAGATTACATAGAATATATATAATAGACTAGCAGAGATACCCGGCGTTGCCCATTTTACATGCAATTGAAGAATTAGACTTTTCTGTTATATTTTTTGTAATGAACTGGAATATCTATGTTTCGAATTTCATCAAAATTGCAGATGAGGGTTATTTCCCTCTTTACACACCATAAAAAAATTGTAATCGTGCCACATGTATCCATACTACTAATTTTTATGCGCATATTCCAAAATTCCAGTCTTATTGAACCTGTTAAAAAGACAGTCCATGTATATATATATATATATATATATATATATATATATACACACACACACACACATGTAAATTTAAATTTAAAATAATAAGGGTGAAAAATTGAATATTAATTTGATTAATATAAATTGAAAACCAGTGGTGTAGTATATAAGACTATAGCGGATCATCTTCTAGCAAAATGGATGTCCACTGTTAATGGTTCATCCTTGTTATATAATAGTTTCAGTATTAAAGTGAAAGCATGTGACATTACAATAGAGAGATATTTTTGTTTCACTTTTAACACGTAATACTGAAATAGTGGAGAAGATATGATATTGCTGTGGGCTCGCCCTAGACAAGAAGTTAGAATATTTTTTTTTGTCCATGACACTACATGGACCCTAAGTAAGGTATGTGTAAAATTTGAATGAAATTGGTTGTGTAGTTCTCAAGTTTTAGGGATTCACACAGACAGATAGACACACATTCTCAGTTTTATATATATAGATTACATAAATAGAGATTACATAGAAATATACTCTGGATAAGATGTTAGCCTTTAGCACATTTCTAACACTGAGACTATTCCAGCAAGAAGGCTTGAAGTATGATCAAACTAACTCTGCTACCCATATAACATATTCAAGTAGATCAGCATATTATACCCAGTTTAGGCACCACTCATCTTTGATTCCTGAAAGCTGGAAAGCTAAGTGGACAACTTCAGTGGAAGTTTAATTACAAATCCTGTTTTGAACTCGTGTGTCAGGTACTAATTCTGATGCTGTTGCTCTTGTGCCAACTTGATGTCTTCTCAGTGGCTGTGTGTGTGTGTGACAAGAAGTACAATTTAAGTTCTAAAAGAAGTGTCTGTAGACCAGCACATATTTAGAATCTAGTAAAAGGGTCACCATGAGTTTAATACTTTATTTAATTTAGTGACTATTTTGTATCTGTATTCCTCGGACATCTGCTGAAATATTCTTTTTGCAGTATAGAAAGTTGATGTAAATGTAGCAACTGGTGATAACCTCTAACGATCAGCTTTGAATCTGTTCTTGTTAATATTAATTTAACCATCCACCTCTGTTAATAGATTTATATGAAACTATATAGTGTTGATCAATTGTATAAAATTGCCAGAGGCAATACCTTGGATCTATTATAAACTGGCTAATATTCTATGGGAGACAACTCCAACTGGAATGTTTAGTGATAATATGAATCACTTTATTTTCACTTAAATAGGCTCCGTGTTAAAAGAACAAACTTGGTTTAACAATCTGTATCGATCTTTTTAGTGTTCTGTATCAAATGTTAAGCAATCAGGCTGCAGACGACAGTTGTACTTTTTAATTTAAAAAAAGAGAATAATACACATTGTTTGTAATTGTGAGAAATGTAAGAGTGTGCTAAATTGAGTGGAATACCAAACGTTTTGATTTCCTGCTTGATTTTTCATAATAAGCAGTATCCTTTACTGGCTTAGTTATCCTTATTGGCTTATTTATTTTGGTAGAAGGAATCAATGAAGGTTTGTTAGGTTTTTACTTTCCCCAAAGTTAGTGATATATAATTGATGTAAATGGTTCAAGTTGAAGCACAATCATTCATTCACTCTTAGACTTTGCTGCCACTTTTTCTCCGAGTTGTTTATATTTAACAAAAGTAAAATATAAAAAAAAAGTAAAACCATCATAATAAAAAAAAAATATATATTTTTCGAAAATTAGATTCACAAGAGAAATAGAAAATGGAAGCTGTTGCTTATATTCAAAATTAAAATTAGAATTTTTGTATTTTGATAAAGTTATTACATCGGTATAAGGCTACATATTTGAAGAAGGTGGGGGGAATAAAATTGATTGATTTTTAATCATCACATGCATCAACTTTGTAGAGAGGGAAGGCAAAATCAACCCCATTTGGATTTGAACTTTGAGCATAGAGGGTTGAAAGTATGGACTGCCAAACAGTTTGCTTCTCTGCCATTTATGGTACTCTACATACAATATTATTGTAATGCACCCGAGAACAGTATATGCAATAAACTCATTATTATACTTCTAATTAGTAAAAGGACTAAAATCTATAATTCATTGAGATACATGTGTGTGTATATTAACTGTTTCCAAAAATAATCATATGAGTGCAACCATGACCATGTAATTAAGAAGTTTATTTCTCAACCACATGATTTTTGGTTTTGTCTTCCCATTATATGATGCTGAGCAATTGTCTTCAACTATAGACTTAAGTTGACCAAAAACCTCGTAAGTAAAATTGGGTGACAGAAACTGTTGAAGCTTGTGTGTGAGAGAGAGAGAGAATATTAGCACAAGATGACAAAATGAGTGTATGCAGTATTTAGTTCTAATTGAATGTTGTTCCTCTCACCTTTCATTTCTTACAAGATCAATAAATAAGCACCTAAGAAAGTACCAGTGCTCACTAAATCCTAATAACTTAAAACCACTCTTATTACAATAATCACAGCTTCTTTCAAATTACTAATGGTTTACCATCTCCACCCACACTTTTTCTTCACATTCACCTGTCCATCATATCCTGGGGCCAGGGTTGATTAATTTTTAAAATCTAACCTACTTACTGCTGTTATGTTACATTGTAACTCTCACTCTGACTGTCATTTCCTTCTCAACCTCTGTCTTTTTTATGTCTGCTTTTCCATGATGCTATGAATTGTGAGTTGAACAGATTCTTACCATTTGTTGGAGTTCTTCATGATTTCCTTTGTCAAGTTCAACATTGCTGAGATTACTTTTTCATTACTTCTACCTATACATTTCCTAGTTTTATCCTACAGTTTCCTTCCACTCGTATCTCTCGGTACGTTTTTTTTACCTGTGTGCTAACCATATGCAATACATGTCTGTCCCTATACTTATTTCTTTATTACCCACAAGGGGCTAAACACAGAGGGGACAAACTAGGACAGACATAGGTATTAAGTCGATTACATCAACTCCAGTGCGTAACTGGTACTTAATTTATCGACCCCGAAAGGATGAAAGGCAAAGTCGACCTCGGCGAAATTTGAACTCACAACGTAACGACAGACGAAATACGGCTACGCATTTCGCCCGGTGTGCTAACGTTTCTGCCAGCTCGCTGTCCTATACTGTCTTCTTCTTATACACTACAATGAATTCTTATATCTAGTTTATGTTGCAGCTTATCCGTACCACATCATTCATACACACTAACATTATATACCCACTAGAGCAAGTTCACTTCATTTCTCACTAACTTTTGTACATTCTCTGCATTTATTGTCCATGCCTCACAACTGTGCAGCACTGCACTTCATAAACACTTACCTTACAATACAATCTATCTTTCACTCACAGAGAGACACTTTGAACTTTGTCTTACTCTGACCCTATTCTGGCTTCTGTGCTTTCAGAGCACCTTCTCTCCACTACTACTAATTAGGTAATAGAAGTTATCAACTACTCTAGAGATTTCTTAGCATTGAAAGGAATTTATTTTACTAGTAAATATTAATTCTATGAATATAAGCTGGTTATTCTTATCGCTAATTTGGTGGTGGAAGGGTGGTGTTACTTGATAAATCTATCTGTTTTGTCCTTCCTCTCTAGATAACAATAATAAAAGATAAAGTTGCAATTCAGTTGGTTTCGTATGTAATATGCACTCACTCACCTGTGCATTCTCTCTCTCTCACCTTTTTCTCATTCTGTTCACTTTTACCTCTTTATTACTGTTTCATTTCTTTGTATGGCAATATTCTATATTTTTTCTTTTCTTTTATATTAGCCATTTTTGTATCCGTCTGATACCATGCCTGGTGAATGTGAAATTCCACAAGAACGGAATGAATAAAAGGTAATTATATATCTGTATTTGTAAGATGTCTTCCTACTTAGAAAAGTATACATTGATCGGATTATTAACTTTATTGCTTGTCATTCTATCTATACTGTTTAGATAGAAAAGTATTTTCTGATTATCTATATGAGTCATGTTTCTACATATATTCATATTGACAGGCTTGGATTGGATTTAATTTTTTTTAAATCATTGTAATACAAAGTTGCAGTACCCTTAGCTACAATGTAATGAAATCCTGAAATAAATTTAAAGAAGGGCATTTTAAGAATTGAATTTTTCAGAAATGTTTTAGTAAAACTTGTATTAGATTAATCATTACTACTATTTGATAATCCAATCCCTGCAAATATTCAGAGAAAGAATCTTCATCAAGATTAACAGTGAAGTGTGTGTGGCTATAAAGTGATTCTTATTGCTATGATTCCAAAGAATGTCAGAGGGATAAGGTAGAAAAGCTATAACAATGAGGAAGAGTGAGATATCAAAGGAGAACAAAGGAAGGAATGAGTGCAAAAATGCTTTTGGCTCTGAGACCATTTGATATCAGAGAACTTATCCAAATTTGATGCAGTTGGCTATGGTCAAGGGTACTAACTGATCTGAAAGCAGAAGTATCAAATATGACTAAGGCAAAGAGTTATTATTTTTATTCCATAGTTCTGTCTGTATGGATGAGGACAGTTGTGTAAAGAAGTGTCGAGCTTTAATTGTGGAAGGTACCTGTGGAAGGGGTAGACCTAGGAAGACGTGGGACGAAGTGGTGAGAAAGATCTTCAGATGCTGGGCCTCACTGAGGAAATGATGAGGGATCTGGAGATGGGGCAATTTGCTTTGCTTGATAAAACGTGTCAAGCTAAGAAAAATTGCTGTCTTCTACACATACAAGCTTGTTCTTTTAGGTGCCTGTGCTGTGTGAATGCACCCATGGTGGTGCTGCATAAACACATGTGCTGGTGGCACGTAAAGCACTCAGTACACTCAGTTAAGCGGTTGGTATTAGGAGGGCTGGATACCCTCCTAATATCCAGCCATAGAAACCATGCCACAACAGACAGTTGGAGTCTGGACAGCTTGCTGCTAGCCAGTTCCATGTCAAACTATGCAACCCATGCCAGCATGGAGAGTGGACGTTAAATGAGGATGAGTGCCTTATTTGAATATCCTTACCAAAACCTTGTAAGTGGATTCCGTTGATAGAAATTGAAAGAAACCCATTGTATGTATGTACGTATGTGTGTGTTTGTGTTTGTGTCTTCTTGCGTTGGTATTGAGTGAATGTTGTAAATGAATGTCATTCATATCCAATATTCTGCAAAAACACAACTGGCCATGGGGAACAGATGGGTGTTGGTGATAAGCAAGGTATGTAGTCTTAAAAATCTGCCTCAGTCAACTCCGTCTGATCCATGTAAGCATGGAAGCGGAGGTGTTGAAATGATGATATTTTTACTAATTAAATGACTGTTTGACAGACATGATGCATTGAGTGAGTCATTAGGAATATAAGATACAATCTAACCTGCACAAACTACTGCTCAGTCAGCTGCTTGATAGATTACAGGTATTCAAGAACAAGCTAATATATCTGTATTATTCTGAAATATGAATGAATGAATGACCCCCTTCGGTCAGACAATGACCATGGGTTTGCACCTAGAGAGTTACCCTCTGAGGCACAAGTCTGGGCAAGGTTGTTTTTATGGAAGACCAGCAGTCGCCCATGCATACCGGTCTCCCCTCTCCACGTCACCGATGTTGTCCAAGGGAAAGGCAAAGGGGCCGATACAGCTTGGCACCTGTGACGTCGCAACTCGTTTCTACAGCTGAGTGAACTGGAGCAACGTGAAATAAAGTGTCTTGCTCAAGAACACAACACGCAGCCCGGTCCGGGATTTGAGCTCACAACCTCACGATCGTAAGCTCAACGCTCTAACCACTGAGCCACGCGCATTCTGAAATATATGATGTTCTAAATCTGTTAGGAAAACATTTCACAACAACATGGCTTGAAAACATGGGTCGTATTCATGTGTTGGACACTTGAAAGTCATATCTTGGAACTTGTTTCACTGTGTTGCTGTCTTCTATAATTTGTCTTTCATCAAGTTGGTATCTCCCCTTTAACAAGAATATCTTTACTTTGTAAAAGTAGTAAAGATAACCTGAGTTTTTCAAACTTTGTAGCTACTCCAATGGTGACTTAGCTGCTGGATATGATGCAATTACTTCAGCATTAAAAGACCCAATCATTTAACAAGTGTTAGGAGTTCAGCAGTTTTGTGGTACTTTCTACCACAAAGAAATGGCCTATGTTTTTTTTTCCCCTTGTCTGTTGAGATTCAGATATGCTTTTATGGTATTTATAACATCTCTCTCTATTCTGTTTTGTAACTTGCAAAAATGGCCATATCTTCTAAAAGCATTATTAGTTTTTTTGTTTCAGGAGAGGCTGGTGAGAAAGAGTGAGAGATTGGAAGAAGTTGTATGAGTTTTTATCTTCTCTATTAAATAACATTAGCCATCAAATGGACAATCTTAGTGTAATGTGTTTCCACCGAATAAAACTACTGTAATTGTTTAATTAGTTTCAGAGTTGACCTAAGGCAGTTATATAGCAAGGTAGAGAGAGAGAGGTCTGCCTAAAGCAATACTTTTATGGGGGTGGCTTTTTTCAGTCTGCTGCATAAGCATGTTTAGACTTAGGATAAAGGTGGGTTGGCGGGGGGCATCTCAAGGGCTAAGGGTTGTTCCCAGGCAGCTCATTTTTGAGTCACACCTCTGACCTGGGGGTTAAACAATAACAAGACCAATAACTTCTGCAATTAAAATGTGCTACCTGATTCCTACACTGAGAATTGGGTGTAAAAAGTACTTTAAGCATTGAACGAGATTCAAATTCCCACTTTGCAATGAAGTGTTTGGTCCTAGGAACTGAACTTATGAAGCAGTTTCTTTAATAATGCATTCATATTTTGCCAGCAGAGGAAAAAAAAAAGAAGAAGAAGCTTTAAGTTGTATTTGTCTTGTGTTTTTTTTTTTAAGTTGAATGTTGTTTCTGGCACTTTGAAATTATTTCATTGTTGTTGTTTTTAAAAATTGTTAAGCAGAGGAAAAAACCTCAGATTATAGGTTACCAACTCTTTAAAACTGAAAGGCTTCATTTCTTTTTTTCATTTACTTGTCTCAGTCGTTGGACTGCAGCCATGCTGGAGCACCACCTTCAGAGGGAGAGTTAAGAAGCAAATAAACTCACAGAACCTATATTTTTAAAATTATGCTACTTTTTATATTGGCCTCTTTTGCTGAGTAAACTATGTTATGGAGGCATAAACAAATGAACACTGGTTGTCTAGCAATGATGGGTGATGGGATACTCACACACACACACACAGTTTCTGCTTAGAAAATACACTTACAAAGCATTGGTTGGCTAGGTGGTTTTATAGAAGACACTTGTTCAAGGTGCTCTGCGGTGGGACTGAACCCAAAACCACATGGTGGCTGAGAAAGCTTCTTAACCACACTGCCATAATCATTATTTTTCAGTGACCTCTCATAAGATTCTATTCTGTTGATAGCATCTACTTCAGTTTTCTGTTTAATAAAAAGCATTGTTTATCAGAGCAAATTTTCCCTCAACTAAATAACTTCTAAATGCTGTACAAAGTCTGAGTGTATTAATTTTAGTATTCCCAAAGCTCTGAAAATTGAAATGCAGAGATTGTAATTTAGAAACAAAACAAACTCTACTTGATTTCTTGTTGCTGTTTAGCTTCAGAAGAGCTCTGATTGATCAGACTTATGTTCAAAAATATTCCAACAGCGACCATCCTTTTTTTTTTTTTTTTTCTTTCAGGCTTAGTGTATCTACGAATACATTATATTGTGCTTTTCTCTTTTCAAGATAATAGGGAGATATTTGCTTGCTAGTTTAAGCAGATCAAGCAACTATAGCAATGCCAAGATATTGAATATTAATAGATATTTCCCCATAAGTGTCTTCTTCTACAGCCCTGGGCCTACCAGTGCCTTGTGAGGGAAGTTGCTCTATAGAAACTGGGCAGAAACTCGTGTGTGTGCATGCACGTGCATGTATGTGCATATTTATGTTTGTCCTCCACCACTTGACAACAGTTTGTTTACATCCCTGTAGCTTAGCAATTTGGCAAAAAGACCCATACAAAAAGTAGCAGACTTGAAAAAAATAGGCACTGGGGTTGATTTATTTGACTACACCCTTCAAGGCATTGCCCCCAGCATGACTGCAGTCCAATAATTGCAACAAGTAAAAGATAAAAGTTGTACACACACACACACACACACACACACACACACACACACTCTCTCTCTCTCTCTCTCTCTCTCTCTCTGTATGAATTGTGCTGAGTTAGTTGATGCGTGCCTCTGAAATCTACCTGTCTAATAGTAATGCATTGATAATGATGTGAAGTGAGTTGCTATATACTGAAATGTGATAAAAATATAATATAGCACCTGAAAGATTTTTTGTGTGAGTGTGTGTTGTAATGGTTTATATCTTAAAGACTAAAATGATTTAAGAAACAGTTTTGGGAAGGATGTGGACCTATGAATCAATAATATATTATGACTTCAATTCACAAAATATAACAAGCTCTGTAAATCTGTTAGCAAGTTAGTTAAAAGTTTGCATTGATATTAACAAGGATACATTCAAAGCTGATATGAAAGCATTACTGCTTGTTGCTACTTTTGATATCATTTGATCAAGATTGTACAACAAAAGAATAAAGGATTTACTATTTGATGCTCCAGCATGATCTTTGCAGTGATGGTTAAAAACAAACTAAAGAACTAAAGATATGCTATTGTTTATGGTGCTTTTACTTTACGATATTTCATAAAAACATCTTGTCTTCCAAACTATGTAAGAAAGCTGTTACTTTAAATAAGAACTGATTCAGACTGTCAACCTGTCCAAGCCATGCCAGCATGAACAGGTGTAAAACGATATTGACGATATAATGATAGTGATACAGCATTAGTTTATTGGTTATTTTTCTTTTCTTTTGCTTCTCAACTTTATTTATTTCAGAGGAGAACCTATTAGAAATGTCTAATGATTGGGCATAAAGAAGGTCCCATCATACTGATTTGCAAAAGAGAAAGAATGGCATTGTTTATGCTTTTCTCAAGGCTATTGTTGGTGTGTGAGAAGTTGAATAGCTCCAAGTGGCTATCACAACTGTCATGAAATCTCCTTCCAAGATTTCTTCTACGGAGCACTTTATGACTGAGTAATTAATTGATCATCAAAATAACCCCTTTAATAATATCACAAGTTTCTTTGGTATTTTATCACAACTATACATTATAGCTATTAAAGAGATGTAACATCCTGATATGTTTTGTATAGTAAACACGAAGATAAAATGTCTCTGTTGGTAAGGTGTTCAACTATCAGTTCATGAGATGTATTGATATTTGTGTAGATGCTGTATCTCAGTCAGCTGAGTGCTGACCCTGAAGCCATGTGGTCAGGCAGAAAATGTCTGACCACATAGCCATGCCTGTGCCTGTTCTTCATGTTTCATTTAACCTCTTAGAAGTAGGTACCAGATCTGGTACTGTTAACATCATAACCAGAGTAGGATTCAGCTCATGACTCAACTCTGCTTTTGATAGCATTATCATTGTTTTTTATGTCCACTTTTCCATGTATGAATTGGACAGAATTTGTTGAGGTTGATTTTCTATGCTCTTCTTATCACCAACCCTTACCTGTCTCCAAGCAAGATAATATTTCCCCATGACCAGACATGTTTTCATGGAATATTGGAAACGAGACATTCCTTGCATGAAAATGACATTTATTTACAACTATAGCATGATGTCAAGACCAAGACACGTGCGCGCGCACGCACACACACACACACACACACACACACACACACACACACACACACACACACACACACACGTGTGTGTATTTACATATGTATATACATACATACATATACTGTGGGTTTCTTTCAATTTCTGTCTACCAAATCTGCTCACATGGCTTTGGTTGGCCCTGGGCCCAAGGTGCCACATAGTGGGGCTGAACTTGAAGCCATGTAGTTTGGGAAGCAAACTTTTTCACATACAGCCATGCTTGTACCTCTTCATCATTTTTATTATATTGAAAATAAATAATGAATGTTTTAATTTATCAGTGAATTGAAACATTATATGCTTGGGATTTGCTGTTGTTTCTAGCTACGGCCATCCAGTGTGTCTTGTTTTCAGGCAGTGGGATAGGATTTAAAGGCTATTTAACTATTACTTCTAGCAGGTCAGGTGACCTTGTATCAGCCCACTTTTTGGTATCATTTGGTGTCACTTAGGATTTATAGTTTTTCTTCAAATTTTCTTCTTCAGTTTAATATGGAGAATCTTTAAATTTTTGCCTCACAACTTATTTCTTTTTTTAGTGAATAAATGCAGCTTTATTTCTGTCAGTGCGACAATTTAAAATATTACTTAAAGGAACTAGGTGTTTGATATTGGGGGTTTTTCTTTCATTCAGATTCTTAGATGTTTTTTTCAAAATCCTTTTCAATTCTGTGAGGTAAGAAAAGATCTCGTTTTAAAATATGCTTTATTTTAGGTAAAGTCAAAAAGAATATTTTAAAGGAATTTTTAAAACAATTCATATACTTGGCTTTTGTTAAAGTCTTTGAAGAAGATACTTTCCTTTCAGTTCTTTGTAATAAATTGTGAAAAATTAGGTTTTTCTTTCCTATTTCTTCTGCTTTGGCTTCCAGGCGACCGATGCATATGAAGCAATGTCGTCAGATTACAGCTTGTTTAGTACTGACTAAATGAGTTAACTAACTCCTGTTTCATTTTATCGTGTCTGCAGTCTACACAGCTAATCAGATGTCTTCCATATGCATGCTTTATTGCTTTTGTTGTGAATATTTGTGTAGTTTTCCTATACAAGGTCATTATATATAGTAGCTAATGTTACACATACACATAGAAAGCAATCTTACGAGCCAATATTACTGCAACATTTGTATATGTAGTTGCTTTGAGGGTAAATCTCATATCTTCATGTGATCGCATGTCTTAATTGCTTCAGGTTGTTCCTTGTTATTTTGTTGCTATTCTGCTCTAGGATAGTATTATGCTACCAGTACCATACTAGTTACCATTTCCCACATGACATAGTTCACTTAGTTTTCTGTTTCCTACTGTTTCTTATTTTGAATGCAGCAAATACTAAATAGTGAACATGTCTTTGCTAGTCATGTGTCATACAGACACAAGCAAGTCAAATAACTTCAGAGGTAAATGAGTCTATGAATTCACTAAAATACTTATGAACCAAATAAGTACTTTACAATCCATAATGTAAATAATTTAGCGATCAGATATAATTGTCCAAGGCATAAAAGGATATATTTCAGTGCACTTTGAACATGCATAATTTTCATGGTAACAGCTTTTCTCAATAAGCCAAAAGTCATACCAGAAGCTTGACTTTCTCTTCAGGTTCATTATCTGATGTAGTGCAGATGCAAACACAAATATTCTGGACTACATCCAAACAAAAGGACAGATGTCTAATAAATTTTTGCTCTTAGTACACTACACTACTATCTCATTACTCATCGCCATGTGATGCCTAAAAAGTTACCAGAAATTCTAATTCCTAATATTTGTAACTAGTATGAAGGTTAGCAGTTTGTTATTTAATTGTAGTTGGGGTGTCTTGTATTTTTCAGATGTTGATGAGATATAAATTCACTTCTGATTGAGCAAATCAATCTATGATCAAAGGCAGTCTAGCTATGATCATTCATATTTTCTCAGATAGTAAGCTGTAATATGAGTTAGCTGTGGCTGTTGTTTCTAACAGATAAACAACCTCTTAGAAGTTCTCTCATTTTCCTTGTTATTTTGCTTGTGAAATTGAAATTAGGTTGTTGTGTTAGTTTTGTTTTCCTTATGATCCTTTTACATTGACAATATGCATGTCCAATGGTATTTATTGAGGTTGTGTGTGGACAAAGTGTATGGTTTATATGCCGATGGTTAGGGAATTTTGAGAAAGCTGATTAATGAAAAAACTTCCTATTCAAGGACATGGTTTTAACATTATAACAGAGACCATACAGATATATAGATAGGTTGAATCTAAAGTGTGAGATGTCTGGACTGAAAAGAAGAAAGACAGAATATAGTTTGTATGTTATTGTTATTTAGCCCCAGGTGAATCCTCTTATCTTTGTTCAGCCTTGACCATTCTGTCTGTATGCCCAGGACTACTTTATCGGATATATCCTTCCTTTTATAAGATGGTAAGGTTTAATTTGATGGAAAATTGGCTGCTACTTCTAACAGGTGGAGCAACTGCATGGAAGCTTCCATTGTTGTTTTGTGGTTTGTGCATTGGTGATGATGATGATGATGGTGAAAGGAAGCAGAGTCCATTATGTTTGTATAGAGAAGGCAAAAAGTATCTGGCAGATTTATACTTCATCATGTTCTTAAACTAGAGAATTGAGTTAAACAATAGAAGTATCATAAAAACTATTATACTATGGTGCTGAAAACTATACTGTTAGCTAACTGATTCTTTCTTCTCTTAAGGCATATCAGACAAATAACATAAAATCCAAAGTAAATTGAATACAAACATTGACATATGTCTTTTTTTTTTCTGTAAAGCATGTTTATTGCTTGTTGAAGATTATTCATATATTAGGTAATTGATGTCGTTATGTTTCTAAGAATGTGTATCCATTCTGGTCTTTTATGTTTCATCAATTCACTGTCTTTGGTCTATTATTCTATCTACATGCTTCAGGCTTTTATTTCTCCCAATGAATAGCATAAATGTGATATTACAATACTTTCTACTCTTTAATATTATTTTGAAAATATACAGCTTCTAGTTGATTCTAATTTATGGCTAATTAAACTGGTTCTTGAAACATTTCTGCATCTAATTGCTTCATTTAAATTCATGTCAATAAAGTTTACCACAAAATGTTTAGATTTCTTCTCAAATATTTCATTATTTCTTTTAAGAAACATTAAGAGATTTTAATGTGCAATATTCATTCAATATAATTGTTAATCAAATCAGTGATATTATTATAGAAGTTTCAAATAATGCTAATAAAAAGGCAATCATAAGGAGAGAGAGAGAGAGAGTATGAAAGGGTGAATAATCCTGTGTGTTTCCTCCATTGTCTGGAAATAAATATAATGCTAGAGATGCATGTAAAATGACATCCAGGTGAGTTTATGGGAACGAGAACTTTCTTTAAAGTGAGGCAGGAGATTATAGTTGTTACTTCTTCTGTGGGTTGGATAATGTCAATTGAGCAATCAGATGGCTATAGATTGAATGGAAATATTAACCTGACCTGATATTTAAACAGTGGTTGATTGAAGAAGACTTAGAACTAGTTAATTAAGATCAACATAAGATAGCTTTAGAGTTGGACTGAATGTTTTGTGAGAAATAGCTTATTGTTTCTTGTTTCTGACTTTCTCATCCCGCTAGCATTGACTTAACATCATTATTACTACCATTGTCATCATCATCATTTTATGTCTTCTTCGTTTTTCAATTGTCTGCAACACGAATCCAGTCTTGAGATTACTTGTTCTCTTTCGGCTAATCATTAGATGTTTTGTCAGTTTACAATTTGTCTAGTGCTCTACCACTAAATCATTCTCTTACCATTCTCACCTGCTATACTGTCAGGTGATTGTATTGGAAAGAGACCAGTACAACACAGTGCCAGTGAATCTCAACTCGGCCCGTGTCTCTCTTCAAAAGTGATTTTGCTAAACCTCTTTTGTCAAATAACTTAAATGCTGATCTCATGGAAATGTATTATCACCTTCAGAATAGAGAAGGTCTTTAGATTATAGACCTTCGTAATTGGCTGAATCATTTTCAGGCTATACATTTTTAAATGAATTATGAAAATGAAATTACATCTGTATTAGGGAATGAGAGTAAAGAAAACAGAGTAAGACAATGGTAAGGAAAGACAGTATAATGTTTGTGTGAATAAACTTCATACAGTTGTATCTGTATCTCTGGCACTGTACTGTGTCTTAAGCTTTGTTTCTGAACTCATCTTACTCCTCCCACCTGGGGACACAGTATATGAAAGCAAAAGAGTGTGTTTTGATAGTGGACTGAAGATGAAAACTGATATGTTTTTATGACAGACAGGCATTCCAGTTATGACCATTCCATCCTTTTTTTTTTCATCTAGAACTAATTGATTTAGGGTACTTTGTTTTCACGCGTGTAGCTAAAAGGTTGACTGAGATCATTATACCAAAGAACTGCCATTTATACATACACCTCCAAAACAATGTTGTCCCAGCATCCGCATGCACTCCCTCTCTCTCCCCCTCTCTCTCCCCCACCCCCTCTCTCATATGCATATAAACAATATACTAATAAAGCCATACAGATTAATATGGCCATTTTTTCTCTTTCTGCAAAGTTATCCACAGAATGAATACTGTCTGTTTTATTGAACATTAGATTTGTAATGTTTATTTTCTTTTGTATTAATCTAAGATTACGCTGTGCAACTTGCTATTACAACAGCTTTTTAGACAGACTGTTGATATGTCATCGTCTACTACTACTACTACTGCTACTTTGCTTTTGCATTCTCTGTATATCTTCTCTATGAGGAAGATATATATTTCAACAATAGCCTTCTATGGCATTTAGCTAACGGTATAAAGCACCGTATGAGTCTTTCTCTTTCTTCATTTGAACATACATAAAACAAGTTGTCAGAAAGAAATTATGTGATAGCTTCTCTATTTATGTATTTTGATGATGATCTTGTATATCTTACTTCGTATTACTTTCAGAAAGCTACCTTTTAGTTTAATATGAAAGCTAATACTCTTTTACTCTTTTACTTGTTTCAGTCATTTGACTGCAGCCATGCTGGAGCACCGCCTTTAGTCGAGCAACTCGACCCCGGGACTTATTCTTTGTAAGCCCAGTACTTATTCTATCGGTCTCTTTGCCGAACCGCTAAGTGACGGGGACGTAAACACACCAGCATTGGTTGTCAAGCAATGCTAGGGGGACAAACACACAAACACACATATATATATACATATATACGACAGGCTTCTTTCAGTTTCCGTCTACCAAATCCACTCACAAGGCATTGGTCAGCCCGGGGCTATAGCAGAAGACACTTGCCCAAGATGCCAAGCAGTGGGACTGAACCCGGAACCATGTGGTTGGTTAGCAAGCTACTTACCACACAGCCACTCCTGTGCCTAATCTTAATAAAAGATATATATTAAAAAAAAAAAAAACTTAGTCTATACACACATGTGTATTGTTGATTTAAAAAAAAAATATTTCAGCTGAAGAGAAGGTAGTGTCTATAATTCATTACAGGGCTTCCAAAACTTGGAGAGAAAAAGGTATCTTCATATTAGAAGATTGACCTGAATGCTTGCAACAAGTTATATAGTCTAGGCATCCCACCCAAGATGCCTGATGGTAGTGTTAAAGTGGGCAGTGAATTAAGTCTGTCACCCAAGCAAGCCATAGTGGCATTTGAACTTAGGACACACACAGCCAGAACAAACACCACAAGGCATTCAGTTTGATGTTTTTACAGCTTCACTAGTCCACTAGCTTGGATTAGAAATGAAAGATTGAAACAACAGTTGACCCTGAAAGGATAAAAGTCAGCCTCAGCAGGATTTGAATCCAGAGCACAGGTTGAAACTAATGCTGTGAAGCATCTGGTCTGATGCTCTGATGATTCTGCTAAAAAAAAACACAACTCTAATAAGGGATAGTGAGATTTTAGAATGAATATCTTTCTCACATATTGGATTTTCTTTAGTATGATGTATGGCAAAAGAAAATTTTTTAGCTAGTTTTATAATTGTCTTATAAAATACATTGCCAAAAGCTCATGCATCAGAAACAAAGTAACCTCTCGAAAGAGCTGTTCTTCACTCCTGCTCCGGAGCGTCGGCTGCGGGGTCATTCCGAAAAGCTCTACCTGCGACGATTTCATCTCAATCGAAGGAGAGGAGCTTTCTCCGTCCGGGTTGCGGATCCGTGGAACAAGCTGCCAGACGAGATGGTGAAGATGCCGACGACCGCTTTGTTCAAAGCCTCCCTGGACCTCAAGTGGCCTGAACTCTTTACATGAACACCACCCTGTACTTAACTCCATGTCCCCCTACATGGCCTTGCTATTTGCTTTTGAGCCAAATTAACTAACTAACTAACTAACTAAAAGCAAAAGTAATTCCAAATTAACCTTTGAACTTTATTTGTGTAGGCAGATGCATCTTCTGTAAAGTCAACTCTGGAAATCACAAGTTCATTTTGTTTTCTGTTTTCTAGAAAATTAATTTGATTTTGATAATGATGGTATAAATTCATTCTTAATTTTTCTGATCAGTTTGTACTGTGCCACACAGAAGGTCGTGTTGTCACAGGAGAATAAGCATTTATTGTTTAAGTGTGGATGTTTTTTTACACCTCCTCCTAATCTTTTTATTATTCTTTCTTCAGATTTTTGTTTTGAACATTAGATGTTTAGGATGTAGCAATAAAATGCATTTTTAGTCAGAAGTTTCATTAAATGAAAGAAAACTAGCATTTTGAATTTTCACAAAGTGAAAAAACATTTTTAATCAGCATATTGTGTTCACACTATATGTAGATAATATTTATTTATAATTCAAATTTCCATCTAAATTTTAAAAAAAGCAGAAAACAAACAAACAAATCATTGCTATTAATGTCAGTTTTGTTTTCTGATTACCTAACACCATCAATTAGGAAAATTTTGCTGTAATTTAGTCAGACATCGATCAATACAATCTTGATGATTTTCAATGTTCTTAATGATTGATAGAATTTAGATAGCCATGCATGGTGATTGTTGTAAACATTGTGTACATCAGCACACCTACTTCTTCTCTTCACTCCTGCCCACCTCTCCTCTCTTCCTCTGACACTTCCTCTCTTCACTTGTACCCACCTTCTCCCTTCATTGATACCCTCCACCCCCACCCATACCCACACATTTCCACCCCACACCCCCACTCCGCCCCACATCCTCCCCTCCTACTTAGGCATTCTCACATGCACGTGCACCTTCATTTTTGGATCACCAATACTTTATCATCTCCCCTTCTTTCTGCCTCTCCTGTCAAACCTTTTTTTCTCAGACAGTCGCCATGCTTGATTGCTAAATCCACAAGTTTTTTAAATCTCTCTCTTTATTTTCTCTTATTCCTTTCTGTTAAAGAGGGTAGGATCGAAACGTGAAAGACTTTCTCACTTTCCCAAGCATCAAACTAATACACCTGCTTGTTGTTCATACACCTGTCTTTGTCTTTTGTTTTTATGTAAATTTCATCTATATTTTATATATATATATATATATATGTATATATATATAGGAGATGTACCTGCATAGCAAGTGATTTGATCTGAGATCGTGTGCTGAAACGAAAACAATTGCAGCGTGGAAGGTGTTTGTAAGCCATTTAAGAAACACACAAAAGCCGTTCGATTCACTTCAACATTTAAGTTTAATTTGTCAAAATATTTTCGTCGCTTTAAGACCACGACCTGTTCACTGACAAAAATCCGTGCTGTTGTTATTTATATATATATATATATATATATATATATATATATATAAACACTATTAAAGAAAACTGATATTTTATTGATTTAAACTCTTCATTACACACTATTTAGTTAGGACAATAAATATAACATGCAGTTCTGGATATGGCTGCTCACTTATGACTAAGGTAAAATGAGTAACATTTATTTTCCCTTGTGTTATGTACACCTAATTTTTAAGTTGAAAGTTTTGGAGGAAAAAAAAAAGAAAAAGTAAATATCATACAGGAATAAATACAGTATCTTATTAGTCTACCATGTACATTTATTGCTTTATTAACTTTAGTAAATAAATTTCCAGTCATAATTCATCATAATATAAATATTTTAGGATTGGTGGAAGGTTTTTCTACAAACTTTTATGTAATTTATTTTGAATATTTAGATTTTCAGTTTTTTAAAAATGTTCTAAATATAATGAAAAGAAAGAATTCAGTATGTGGATAATTGGCAATTCATATATATATATATATATATAATCAAAATATTTTCCCAAGACATGGTAACATTTAAGAAACTTTTGTAAGCTTTTTCAAGCAACATGAATGTGTGTGTGTGCGTGCATATGCACATGCATATGTGTACACTTGTGTATGTATGTTTTATCTTAGGGGTTTTTTTTTGTTAAAATTCATGATGCCAAAAATTTTAATTTAACACTTAACACTGTTCTACTTCGTAAAATTTAGATTTTGTTTCAACTTCATTATGTAAAATATCCTATACTATATTGATTTACTTGTTTGTTTTTTTTCTCCATAACATAATACTAATCTCAAGATGGAAATTATCATTGCATCATATCATTCCATGCTAGTTTCAATACTTGCGAGGGATTTAATCTCTCAAAAGTTTCTTTGTTTTTCTCACAAAATGTGGCCCAAAAACCAAGGACAAGCATTCTTGACAATGCCAACCTAATTTGCCAACCTTCTTTTCCTTGCAGCTTGGCTTCTTGAAGCTGACCTATATTTACTTCTTTGTCAGTACATAACTGCTGACATATAACTTCTCTATTACTCTCTGTAGAATTGAGTTCACAGTCAAGGCTAGTGTTAATTATGACAGTGACTTTCATAGGGTTTAATGAGTAAAGTCATTAAAACTATTTGTTCTTCTATAATACCAATTACATCCTTTTATGTGGATGTAATATAATTTAAATTTTGAAGACTGAAATTAATATCACAAAATATTAAATTTCTAAACTATACTGGTTTTTGCAGATGTAGATAGGACAAGTCTTTTTGAGAGTTGAAGAACATTGACTCACCTTTCTTCCTTATTCATTCTTACTGTTCATTTATTTTTTAATGAAACAAATAGAGAGAAATTCTTTAAAAAATCATTATTGTTAAAATAATTAAATATATTTGATTTAGAGAGAAAATTTAAAATTATATATTTGGTAAGTCTATCTTGTATCTATACTTGTCTCTGCAATTTGCTTCTTAAAAATCATATTAAATTCTTCTACAAATTTTAACTTATGAAATTTGATGTTTTTTCATGTCTTTGGATTTTAAGAAATTTTTGATAAACATAACAATATTGCTGGAAAAAGCATGTGATGATTAAATTTTTGTGTAAACTGTGACTTGATAATATTTTGCAGAAGGTATTCATATAGATTATATCTATTCTGATTTTTAATTTACTGAATTGAATGCTTCTACAAATATTTTCCTTTTGTTATTACAGTTCACTCTGACATGGAGGATGGCCGTTGTTTACTGGATGTGATTGGGTGAGTATAAATCTTCTCTTGTGAGCGCATTTTTTTCTTTCATCATCATCGTCATCATCATCATTTAGTGCCTGTTGTCTATGTTGGCATGGGTCTTGACAGTTTGACCAGGGCTAGCAAGCTGGAAGGCTGCACCAGATTCCAGTCTGATATGGCATGGTTTCTACATGTGATTTTACTTGGCTTGATGGGTCTTCTTCTCAAGCTTGACATAATGCCAAATGTTTTGGTCATTGCCTCTGTGAGGCACAATACTCGAAAGACGCTCAGCCACTTTGTCTCCATGAGGCCCAATGCTCGAAAGGTACTTTTTACGTGACTCCAGCACTAGCCATGACTATAGTTTCACTTGGCTTGATGGGTCTTCTCAAGCACAGCATATTACCAAAGGTCACAGTCACTAGCCATTGCCTCAGTGAGGTTCAAAGATCATGCCCCACCACCTCGCCCCATGTCTTTCTGGGTTTGCTTCTACCACAGGTTCCCCCCACAGTTAGAGATTGGCACTTCTTTACACAACTGTCCTTGTCCATCATCATCATTATTCAATGCCCACTTTTCTTTGTTTGCATGGGTCAGATGGAATTTGTAAAGGCAGGTGTTACTGGATACCTTTCCTGTTGCTACCCATCACCTGTTTCCAAGCAAGGTAGACAATTTTTTTCCACAGAAGACTTGAAACAAACTGCCTCACTTGTATGCTCATTTATAACCATCATAGGATGTCTAGACAAGGGTACATGCACATGTACAAATTTACATATCTATATGAGATCGTTGCCAGAGCAACAAGCTGGCCTCCGTGCCGATGACACGTAAAAAACACCATTTGAGCAGTGATCATTACCTGCGTCACCTTACTGGTACTTGTGCTGGTGGCATGTGAAAAAACATTTGAGTGAGGTCGTTGCCAGTGCCGCTGGACTGGCTCCTGTGCAGGTGGCACATAAAAAGCACCATTTGAGCGTGGCTGTTGCCAGTACTGCCTGACTGGCCCTCGTGCCGGTAGCATGTAAAGCACCCACTACACTCTCGGAGTGGTTGGCATTAGGAAGGGCATCCAGCTGTAGAAACTCTGCCAGATCAGATTGGAGTCTGGTGCAGCCATCTGGTTTGTCAGACCTAAGTCAAATTGTCCAACCCATGCTAACATGGAAAGCGGACATTAAACGATGATGATGATATATATATATATATATGTATATATGTATGTATGTATTTGTCAAGCACAGGCTTCTTTCAGCTTCTATATACCTAATTCACTCACAAGGCATTGGTTGACCTGTGACTAAGCTAGAAGACACTTGCTTATGGTGCCACTTGCCCATTGTGCCACTCATGGTTGGTTCCCAAGCCTCTTAGCCACTCATCCATGCCTGCTCCTTTCTTCTTAAACTTCTGTGACTTTTTCAATAGTCATTTTTCAGAAACAAAATGCATTGTGATACTTAGTCTTTTTATACTCTGAGTTCAAATCTTGTTTGACTATGCCTTGAGTTAAAGAAACCTCTATTTAAACAGCATGGTAACACTAAATTCTTAGTGAACATGGTCATTATTTTGATTGTTTGAACTTATTGAAACTTTTATGGTTAATTAAATGAACATAGGCGCAGGAGTGGCTGTGTGGTAAGTAGCTTGCTAACCAACCACATGGTTCCGGGGTCAGTCCCACTGCGTGGCATCTTGGGCAAGTGTCTTCTGCTATAGCCCCGGGCCGACCAATGCCTTGTGAGTGGATTTGGTAGACGGAAACTGAAAGAAGCCTGTCGTATATATGTATATATATATATATGTGTGTGTGTGTGTGTTTGTGTGTCTGTGTTTGTCCCCCTAGCATTGCTTGACAACCAATGCTGGTGTGTTTAGATCCCCGTCACTTAGCGGTTCGGCAAAAAGAGACCGATAGAATAAGTACTGGGCTTACAAAGAATAAGTCCCGGGGTCGATTTGCTCGACTAAAGGCGGTGCTCCAGCATGGCCGCAGTCAAATGACTGAAACAAGTAAAAGAGTAAAAGAGAGTAAAGAGTATACTTCATAATCCATTCCATAAAATCTCTGGCTTTATACCTTGTGAGAAACCATAATTATACTTAGTATATTTTTTGTTTCTAAGTTTTTCTTGAAACGTGATATATATTTTTAATCACATAGGTTTTCTAAATTGATTGGTTAATTTGAAACATGCAGAGACAAATGTGTTGTGATCTCTACAAATTTTTTATTTAAATTGTAAAATATTTCTGATTCTTTGGACATTTCAGGAAATGGCTCATTTAACCATATATGTCTAACTATGTTTAATTATATACGGTTTATTTAACTATTCAATTTGAGAGTATCCTTAATAGTAGAAGTGTTAATCACAGACAAAATGTCTTGTGGGGACCAATTGAATCAACTACATCCTTCATCTCCCTAAAACCATTATCTGTTTAAGTAGTCATTGTTGCTGCCATTACTACTACCACTAAAAAGCAGTGGAGTGACACAAAAGTAAAGCACCAGATTAAATATTTTAAAGTATTATAAATCATCTGCTACATACTTTGTTCAATTCTTGCTGAGATACTTTGCTGCTCATCTCTTCAGTATTGTTTATATAATAAAATTGATTCAACTATCTTCTTTCCTGAAGAATTCTTGGCCTTCTGTTTATGTAGCAAAAGTATTCATCATCATCATCATCATCATCATCATTGTTTAGCGTCCGTTTTCCATGCTAGCATGGGTTGGACAGTTCTACTGGGGTCTGTGAAGCCAGAAGGCTTCATCAGGCCCAGTCAAATCTGGCAGTGTTTCTACGGCTGGATGCCCTTCCGATTATTATTGACAGTCTGACATTAAAGACTGACTATTTGGATTTCCTTGTGCCATGTTCTCAGCAATATCGTTTATTAATTTCTTTCAGTCTCATTCAAAAACTGTACAGTTTCATGAAGTGAAAAATTTTGTTTCTACCAGTGAAAGATATCAGTCATCGAAACCAACCATTTTTATTTTGTCTAAAATACTAGCTTAGAGCTAAAATCAAAATGTCCACATCAAGATAAATTATCAGCTTGGCAGCTATTAACTTATTGGAGTTTCAAAAACAACTATGTACATTATCATTGTAATGGACTAAATATTGTATAATGTCTCCGATTTTTATGAGATTAAATACTGTTGTTGTGAGCTCTGCTAGATCAGAGCTATATATATGATAGCATTAGAAAACCCAGTGAAGTTAATTTCAATACATCACATATGGTTTAGTTTTCCAATTTTTTTTTCTTTGCCTCTTCATGATGTCACAACTATTTGCTTAATCATATTGACATATGTAGCTGTGCTTAAAGAAAAAAAAAAATCTTTTGTTAGACTGTAGCTGGAGAGATCTTTGGAGTTTAACTATCTCGTCTGCAACAGTCTGAGTAGTTGCATGGCTTGTCTTTTTCTATTATCATCATCATTGTTTAACATCCTCCTTCCATGCCAGCATGGGTTGGATGGTTTGACAGGAGCTGGCCCGGTAGGAACCTGTACCATGTTTTGGTGTGGTTTTTACAACTGGATGTCCTTCCTAACACCAACACCATTAATTAGATTAAAATATATTCAAAGATACCAAGTTCAAATGAAATCAATTGTCACCAACATTTTTGACAATAAACCATTGCTTTCAGTAGCAGAATTGGTAGAATTTTTAGAGCATCAGGTTAAGTACCTTTCAATATTTACTCTCATCTCTCTTTAATTTCCTGGTTCAAATCCCATCACATTCAACTATACTGTTCAGTCTTGCTGGATAAATAATATAAGTGCCAGGTATACACTAATGTCGGTTTAATTGATTCCCAATCTCCTATAAACTTGGTGGCATTACCCTGAAACAAACATGGCCTGAAGAAATACCACTTGTTATTTTTTTGGATACACTCACAATAATTCTGCTAATACACCACCCATTTCATAATAACAATGATTCCTAACACTGGTGGTACAAAGATACAAATTTTAGATGAGTGGTGTAGTCATTTAATCCGTTTTGTGACCATGTTTTTGATGAAATATATTGCATTTTAGTTTTGAAAATCATCAAAACTTTCGAGTGGATTAGTAAAATAACTTTGTCATTATTGAGCAGGTGTTTGAAGCATAACTTAACAAAAGGTGCTTACATGAAATTATGACAGAAAGTTTTAATTTAAGATTTTGGGAAACAAAACTTGAGGCACTTTCAAATGGACGACGTTGCTCTCTAGTACTTAATTGATTGTTGGACTTACTGAGATTTGAATACTATACACATAAGAGATATAGGTTAACACGGCAAGACACTGAGTCTGGTACTATGCTATTTCTGACACAATACTATTGATATCATCATCATCATCGCTGCTGATGTTAACATATTAGCAATCAATGTTGTTTTTTTGTTCTGTTTTTTTTTTTTTTTTTCAATCTTTCTCTCTCCTTTCTCCATTTTATTATAAAGAGCCTTTGTTTTCCTTTTCAAATCAGAGACCCAAAGCTTTTGAATGAGTTTTTAAAAGATGGAACTGATGTGGTAAGTTTGATGGGCATTTTCTTGTATAGTCATATAATAGAGTTTATCTCTTCATTTTATTAATGTGATTTTATAAACTTTCTGTTGTATTTGAGTTTGTATTTTGTGACGGAATAACTTCCATTTTCTTTCATGATATTAATTTCTATGAATTTAGAATTAGTTTATATCGAATATGTATTACATATATCTCTTATTACATTTATTCCACTAATATTGTTTGTTAATTTGCTCTTTCCCTTAACTTAAAAAAATTTAATTTGTTTGGTTGCAAATTTAATTTAACTTGACTGAACATTAGAGCAAAGACTTATTGCTTGCTTATTATAAAAGTGGTTACTAAAGTGTGTGTGTGTGTGTGTGTGTGTGTGTGTGGTGTGTGTGTGTATGTGTATGTGTGTTAGATAGACTCTATCTTCCACATACAGACACTCGCTCGTGTGAAAGCTTGATATATGAGTTTAAATGTGATGCCAAGTCAAAGTAATAATGAAAAATTGATAAAGTGTATGCTTCTTTCATTGCCGGTGCTGTTGCAGGATTCCTCTCTCTCAGCTGATAACCAAATTAGTGAAAATGACTTCAAATGGACTGAGGAAGAATTTCTGTCATCCACTTTAGGGACATCAGAAAACGATTGCAGTGATTCTTCGTCACTCATCAAATTTCAGGCATTGATATCAACCCCTCAGGCCCAGACACAATCGTCAGCCGTGGTAACAGCATCATCAGCCGCAGCAGTATCACAGTCTACACAGCCACCTCCTGCAGTGTCACTGCCCCCACCACCGCCACCACCACCGCCAGCCCTACCATCTTCATCCTTGTCGGTTCCGGCAACAGTTGCTGCTTTAGCAGCTGCTCCTGAAATAAGCCAGTCATCTGTTGTAACCACAACACCATCCATTAGTTCAGTTGCTGGCACACAGCAGGTCACTGCTCTTTTGTCGCCCCACTCAGCCAACTTTGGACAAGTGCAGCTTGTTCAACCAGGATGCAGCTCAGGACTTTCTCAAGATCAGAAATCCACTTATCAAAACTTTGCATCTCTCGGAAACGTTGGTCAAGGGTAGGTTATTGTTGCTCTATTGAACCTCTTTACTCTTTCTTCTGTTTTTCACTCTCTGTTTTTCTTTTCTCTTACATAGGAGAGATTTAGGCTCACCTCGCCCTTCCTCCAATAGTTTACTTTGAAAAGAACTTAGCTTTTGACATAAATCAGCTTGGTCTGGCTAAAAAAAAGAAAAAGAAAAAGATCTTATGAAACATCTCTTTTAGAAATGGGATCAACATAGTATTACTTAATTACTCAGTCAGTTGAAAATGTGAATTTTTCTGAACATTTTATACCATAGAGAAATAGTCTTCAAAAACTTTTTCTTGTATTTAATTTTTTTCTTTTTTTGTTACTCCTTGAAAGGATATCCACAACTTCTATTTTTTAACTTTTCTTTTTGATACTATTAATAATTCTTTTCTTTTGTATTTGAACATTGTATTTAAAGGTTTAAATGGTGTTTTTCCAGCCAATGCGTAAACAATTATTTAACTTATATGTTTAGGATAAGTGATGGTTTCTATATAATAAAAACCCTCATATTTAAAAGCGTCTTTCCCCAAAACAAACAAAATGTTTGATCAAAATCTAATTTACATCAAAATGGTTTATATGAAAAATCTGATTCTTCACTAATCCGTTTTTTTTTTTTATTTCTTTTCATTATTCTTACTTTATTGGTCTTTTAAAATCTATTTATTTTCTATTGATTTATCTATTAATTTCCTGTTGAAATTATTTTATGTGATTTATCAAAGATACAGACAGTATTTGGTAATTGAAGTATGTGCCATAATTCATCCCTTTAGCATTTAGATTATTCTGTCCAGTTTAATGCCTATTTATTTACATTATTTTGAAGTAATCATGCATTTTCTTGTAGCTTCGAAATTTCAATGATATGACTGTTTATTTTTACAATAGCATTGTAGGATAGGTGTGAAAAGTTGAATCTGGTGAGTTTGAACATAAAACAGGTAGAATATTTGAGACTCTGTTTAAATACTAAAGGGTTAATTTAGATATGATTTTAAGCAATGTTCTTAATTATTACCATTATAGCTAATACACTATGTTTGCCACTACTTCAATATCTGGAGTATTCAGAGCAAGTTTTGAGCTTGTACATATCTCCTTTCCACCATCTCCTTATCTTTTGATTTCTGCTTATACACAAACCGAGACACACAAAATCACTTTCAATATATGAGTGTTTCTAAACATATCTATACAGTTGATAACTTATGGTTGTATTAGAGTGGAAACCCTTGGTAAATTACATCCCTGAATCATTACATATAAGCTGTAGATAGAATATGTAAATACCATGTCTTGTCTCCAGAGGAGGAGCAATTGAATTTGAAACTAGCTTATATCCTGCTGTGATAAACTTTCATCTTTCTGCATGGATCAATAAAATAAAATACCAGTGAAATAAGGCTTGATATATTCCCTCCTATCAGATTTGTGACTTTGTACCTATGTTAGAAGAAGAAGAAGTTCAGTTTATTGGTAGAATGGACAATGTATCAGACTAAATGCCTTGTAGTACAACTCTTTACAATACGAGATCAAATCCTCCCAAGATCAATTTTACCTGTCATCCCTCTGGGGTTGGTAAAATAAAGTGCCAGTCAAGTACTGGTGTTGATTTTGCCAACTAATCCTAACATGTCTCTGAATTTCAGGCATTGTGTCTATGTTATAAACAATTATAATTATTATTGGGTTATGGATTGGCAGAATAGGTCGTGTTAGACCAAATGTTTGCTATATTTAATGACAGTGTTTTATGCTCGGAGTTCAAATTTTATTGAGGATGACTTTGCCTCTCGTTCTCCACTCAGGACTGACATAATAAAGTATCAGCCAAGTTCTTGCATTGATTTAGTCAATTAACTTCCTCTCCTTAAATTTGTAGGTTTGGGTCTGTGTTAGAAATTATTATTATTATTATTGTTATTTTATTTCTCAGAGCTCTCGGTCTTAGTTTCTCTGGTTGAATCTGTGAGAGGAGACAGCAACCTGTTGTCAGAAGTCTCACAGGGTCTCTTTTTGCAAATTAGAGCTTTGGTATTTGGATGTGGACTTATCGTGGAAGACACTCAACACCCAAGCACCAATCTCAAAATCCTAGATGTCCCCATAGAGCAGTTTTTAGGGCCAGCTTTTCCCTCATGCCAGTTCCAATGTCTTTGACATATTTCTTGAACTTGGTTGTTAGTGCTACTGGGATAACAGTTACTCTCCTCATTGCCTACATTCTTGCAATTTTGTCTTTTAATAGTCTGTGTGTCTCCATCTTTTCTACCTCTTTGTCATCTAGGCATGCATCCCTGGGTATGGCAATATCTATGATCTTAGTTTCCTTTTTTTTCTTTTATCCACCGCAACAATATCTGGTCTCCAAGCATTGATTAGGGAGTCACATTGGATTTTATATTCATTGTTCTCAGTGATGCCCCCTAGTTCATGTTTGTACCATTTCCATGCTGTGTCCAGACTGTACTTTTCACACAGTTTCCAGTGAATAAACTTAGCCATGTTGTCATGGCTCTTTTTGTAGTGCATTCGGGTTAGTTTGCTACACTCCCTCACAATATGTGAGATTGTTTCATTTTTGCTGTCACACAACCATTTATGTGGGATACTATCAGATGCTTTTCTGTAGTCTATCCATACTATACTCAGATTCTTGTTTTTGCTCCGGAAATTCTTTACAATCATTTTATTTATGAGTAATTGGTCTTTGCTCTCGTAGAGCCTATTGCTCTCATAGAACTCTTTTAGAACCTTTTGGAGCTTGTGGAATGATAGAGTTCTGATCAAGAAAAGTGTATATTCTTTCAGTTAGTATGGATGTGAGGATCTTCTTGGTGGTGTTGAGACATGTTATTGGTTGGTAGTCCCTTGGGTTTTTTGTGTCTTCAGTTTTTATTAGTAAGTATATAGTTCCTTCAGTCAGCCAGGTAGGTGTTTGCTCTGGGTTCTGAATGATATCAGTTAAAAGATGCAGCAAGATTTTGGTGTAGTTCTGTCAAACAATTCAGCCAGAAGTTTGGGATCTGGTCCTGAGGTTTTCCATTTGTGAGATTTTTTTAAGAACACATCTTAACTCATGTATTCCTATTGCCTTCCATTTCTACTCCTCAACTTCATCCAGTCTCTCTTTCTCATGTTCTATCCAGTCAGCTTCAGCAATATACTCTTTTTCGTTGCTCCATATCTTCTTCCACAACTCTTCTGTTTCCTCAGACTTAGCTCCTTTTAATCGTACTTTTGCCAGTCTCCCTGTAAAATTTATTTCCATCCATCTTGAATACTTTGTTTTGTTGATAAAATTGATAAATTCTGTTATCATACCTTCTAAACCATTGGACTTTCAACTGTATATGCTGTTTCAACAGTTTGTTGCTTGCAGAGAAGTTTATAAAATCTTTGACTTTCTATTTTTGCTTGATTTTTGAAGCTTTTTTCATCTTCTAGTAAGTTCATTGAGAACTGATTCATCCACCTGCAGATTAAATCTCTTTTTGTATTGCTACTTTCCACTTAAAAGGCTTATTAACATGCTTGATCCTTTTCTGTCATCCTAATACCTAGTTGAGCATTTACTACTTTAGCAGTGGAATAGATGACATTATTTAAGGTAGTTGGATCATTTTCTTTATTTCTTAAGAGCTAAGTGCGACAATATATATCATGTTGTTTTTTTTTGTGATTATTATTATCATTATTATTATTCTGTAGTCTTTTATTACATGCCTTCACTGCGCTACTGAGTGCACTTCTGTGTGCCTTGGGTATGTGCTGTGGTTTGCTGTGATGCTCTCATTTTCCCTGTATTGAAATTTTTTTACATAGGATGTAAGTGCTGCCTAGTAGTGCTATTTTCTGTATGTTATATATACTTGTTAGTCCTGGTGTTTTTATTATGTTATTGTCTGAATATTTTTTTATCATATTTAATACCCCTATTTATGATACAACTTGTTTCTCTTTTTGGTCTCCATATTTGAGTTACTTCTATTTCCAGGACTTTGTATTTTGAAAGTTTCTCCATTTCTTTTAGAGAAATGTTGTAATCCATTGGTATTGATACATTGATTAGAAAGCATTTTTTTTTTCCTTGATGATCTCTGACATCTATATCCAGCCTATTGGCCTTAATTTCTCTATCTGTGTGTATTGGCATATCCCATAGTATGGTTGCTTTCTCATTTTCTGTGACCTTTTCTGGCGTGTGCCTATATCATCTTTTTTCTGTTGTTATTCCATAGTGTTGGCGTAGCTTCCAGTGTATATAGATCCCAACTCTGTCGTGTCTGTGAATATATCCCTTCTTAGCCAGGACTGGGCAGCTAGAGACAATATGGTTTATTGTTTCTTGTCCATCTCCACATATTCTGCAGTTACTTGTTATGTTTCTTCTCATTATGTTTTTGCTAATTTCTGGTGAGGAGGCTTTGGTCTTGTGCTGCAGTTAAAAATCCTTCAGTCTCTACTTTGAGTCCTGAGCTTCTCAGCCATTGTTGGGATTTTGCATTTCGTTTAACCCAGTATTTGCCATGAAGTGGCTCTTCTTGCCATCATTTTATTATGATCTTTTGCTGTTCCAGTTTTAGTTTGGATTTCAGTTGTTTTACAGCTTTTGTTGTTTCTTCTTTTTCTTCATAGTTGTTAGGTAGTATGACTTCTTTTTTCTATTTGTCAGTTTCCTTAAAGACTGAAAACAGTTTTTTGTTTTGTTCATGTTTTGTGGCTATTTGTATTAGTTTCCCTTGCTTCTGAAATAGCTATTTTTGCAGGCCTATGGTGGTTATTTTGTAATAGTTTTCTAACCGTATAAGGCCTCTACCACCTTCTATACATTGTATATATAACCTTTCTATGTCAGATTTTGGGTGGTGCATCCTAAATTATTATTATTATTATAATTATTATTATTATTATTTTTATTACTGGCAGTGAGTTGGCAGAATCGTTAGTGTGCTGGACGAAATGCGTAGTGGTATTTCGCCTGTCGCTACATTCTGAGTTCAAATTTTGCCAAGGCCGACTTTGCTTTTCATCCTTTCGGGGTTGATAAAATAAGTACCAGTTGAGCACTGGAGTCAAAGTGATTGACTAGATTCCTTTCCCCCAAATTGCTGCCCTTCTGGCAAAATTTGAAACCATTATTATTATTATTGAGTAAAGAGCAATGCATGCCATCAAAGTGACACTGGGGTAAAATATATGAAGCCCAGTATACCCATCACAGCTACCCATCTAATAAGGATACATGCATCACAATCATATGTGCATGACACGGTGATCTCATATCAAGATTAACAGTGCATGACCTTGCCAGTGGGGCCTAGTTAGAATTTTCTTCAGGTCGAGTAGCCCATCCTGCTGAAAAGGTCCTTGAATAAGGGTTTGTTTAAAGATGCTGAACGAAACACCTATGTTTCCAGAGGTGAATTATCCAAACTCCAATGAATTCCTCTCAACACATGGCTATGATGCTGCCCCGACTACTGTTCATGATCAGGGATGCACATATTGTCAGCCACTAAGGGACATGCTCAACTGGTTACGGTCAAACAACCGACAAGCAAATCTGTGGTATTGAGCAAAATATTTGCTGTAGCCCATCTTTTATACCATGGCAAAACAATGTACATGATAACACTTCCAAGATGAGAAGCCATGAAAGCCACTGCCTGGTACTGCATCAGAGCATCAGTGCTTCCGTGTCAGTGGCACTTAAAAAGCACCACTCAAACATGGTCGATGCCAGTGTCACCTGACCGACCCCGTGCTGGTGGCATATAAAAAGCACTCACTATACTCAGTGGTTGGCATTAGGAAGGGCATCCAGCTGTAGAAACATTGCCAGATCAGATTGGAGCCTGGTGCAGCCCCCTAGCTTGCCAGTCAAACTGTCCAACCCATGCCGGCATGGAAAATGAATGTTAAACGATTATTATTATTATTATTATTATTATTATTATTATTATTATTATTATTATTATTATATTATCCTCTTTCAATTTTGTTTCCATTTCTTTCTGAGTGTCTTCCCAACACATAGGGCAAAGAAACTCACTGTATGCATTTGTTATGCACACTAGATTGTTCATTTACAAAGTCATGTGATAGAAAAAAATTGCTGCAAAGAACTATCATTTATTGACTTATGCCTGATTTTTTTTCTCTCTTCTTTAAGCTTAAAACTGTCATATTTCATGCTATTTACAAGGTGGTGTCAAAAAGACTAGTTATGTTTAATAAAAAATAACTTATTGATCTAAGTTTTAACATCATCTCTTTCAAAATAGTCACCTTTCACGGCAATACACTGGTGCCTGCATTCCTGCCATTTTTGGAATCCGGCCTGGAAGTTGGACGACCGTCTGTTATTCACTCTGGATTTTTTCATCTTGGGGAAGAGATGGAAGTCCGTAGGTGCTAAACCTGGCGAATAGGGCAGGTGTGGAAGTGGTACCATATTGTTTTTGACAAGAAGCTCACGAGTGAGGAGAGCTTGGTGACAGGGTGCTCCACAGATCTGGTCACTTTGCTGAATGTCATCCCTCAAATACTTCAAAGCATCACAGTAGAACTCTTGATTGATGGTTTGGCCCTGAGGGATGAATTCTTGATACACAATACTGTGAATGTTGAAAAAAACAATGAGCCTGCCCTTGATTGAGCTGTGGCTCTGTCATGCTTTTCTTTGGTCATGGGGATGAAGGGCTCTTTCCTTATGATGATTGCTGCTTCGTCTCAGGCTCATACACAATGTTTCTGTAGCAGACTTTCCAAGTTCAATGCAAAATTTCATGTTGGCTCTTTGTTCCAACTTCCTGTCCTTGACAAAATTGCAGACTACAGCATACACGTGATCACAAAAACACAAGTTTCACAACTTGCGAAGTAAACCACAGCGATGTCACTCGGCACACTGCCTCATGAAGATCACTGCTAGCTCTCACTGTGCACGCAATCGTGTGCTGCCGTCTGTTTGTGCACTACAGAACTAGTCCAGGAACTTTTTCGATACCACCTTGTAGTTGGCTAAAAGCTTTTTCTTGAAAGTTTGTTGAGTGTTAGTGATTTAGCAGTAACAGCATGAAATCAGTTTTTTTTCAAATGCTTAAACAATTCCCTAGGAGCTGTTGATAGCTTTTGTTACCTAGATGACTTAATTAGCATTGGAGGAATGTATTCTGAAAGTGCAGTGGCCAGACTAAGAATGGGGTAGAAAACTTATAAGCCAATATCTCTGCTAGCAGCAAAGCGATTCTCTTTCTGAGTGAAGGACATATTGTATGTTGTTTGTATGCAAAGTGTGATGTTGCATGGTAGCAAAATAGGACAACTGGAAGGTGGAGTTGTGTGCAAAGACTAGAAAGAGATGAAGTAAGCATGCTCTACTGGATGTGTAATGTTAGTGAACATGATCAACAGAACACAAAAGAGCTGAAAGTAAGCCATTTACATCAGACTCCTCTTAAAAGAGGAATTTGATGTAAATGATTCTCTATTGATTTTGATGATAAGCATTAGTTTTCGATGAACTAAAAACAACCTCTTAATTCAATGCGTTTGTAAGTAACGAAGTATTTCACAGTTATTTGTCCCTTAACATAATTTTCTGGTAGAATCAGCAAAGCACAATGTGTAACAAGATTGTAATTTTGAATTACAGGTGCAATCCATCTGAAGAACTTCTGCATAGTTTCTATCTATCCAATTTCGTTCACAAGGCCTTGATCAACTCAAGGGCATAATATAAGGAACCTGGGGCAGACTGAGCCATCAGTCAGTCAGGCACTGCTCGAGGGCCTGGAGCTCTGAGGGGCCTGCACTCTACATATTAACTCTACTGATATCAATGTTAAGAGGCCTAGTAAACAGTTATGCCCGAGGGCCCTTAATACTCTCAGTCCACCCCTGTAGCATGCAGTGGAACTGAACCCTGACTTGGTGATTATGAAGCCAACTTCTTCACAACTCATCTACGCTATATCTATAATTAGATGTAGTGATGTAGTGTAGTGGAGACGGAACTAGTGTGGACCTGTGATATGTATAACATCTGGGTTAAGATGTATTAGGCAATATGAAGTGGGAGGAACTTGTGGAAGAGGAAGGAGTAGTAAAAGTATATCTTAGGAAGATGGACCTCATGAAAGAAATGAAAAATGTTACCCACCAAGTGGTGAGGTGCTGTATTAAAGAGGACCCATTCTCTTCATACTAGGATATGGTAAAAACAAATGATGATGATGATGATGATGATGCTGTAAAACATTTTTATTATCTTGGGATTCGAAAATTTATTTACTTACTTTACATGCTTTCATAGGTGAATAGTCCTCTCACTTTACAAATATTCTACATTGGGGAACCAATTATTTTGCAGTAAGATGCTATTTCTAATGCATCGACTTGCTGCCAAAGTGAGAGTGGTATCTGTTTTCAGCTAACGTCTGATCAGTTTTCTGCCTAATTGAGAATGCAACTTAAATATGGCATTACAGATTGTTACTTTTTCCAGTCAGTCCAACATATTAATTACTCTTGTCATCACCTTTCTCTAAACCACTTAGGCTTTGGATTATTGGATAAGTATTGATAAAGATTTGACCATGAAATCATAGCAATAAAACACAAAGTGGACAAATATAGAAGTGCTTAAGTGATTGGTCAGTGTTGATCTGTTGAGATCATCCTTACCATTTAATGTCCCTTTTTCCATGCATGCATAAATATGACAGTTCAACAGGAACCAATAAGTCAGAGGACTGTGCTGAGCTCCAGTGTCTGCTTTGGCATACTTTCTACAACTGGATACCTCTCCTAACGCCAACTACTTTACAGAACTTCTGGCTAATCACTGATTCAGTGTAGAACAGTTATCAGTGGGTGAACTTCATTTAGAAAGCAGTTTTTTTTCTCACTCATATTGACATCTTTCTGTCAACAAAATTTCATTCAAAAGGCATTTGTTATCCAAAGTTCAAGTAAAGTTTGAACTTGGAACCACTTGGTTGGGATGTGAGTTTTTTTTACCACCCAGATATATTTGCATAGGCATATAGCAGTTTATGTGTTTTTGGGAGGGGAATTTCAACCATGTTTCGTGGTCTGCTACCACAACAGCTCCTTTATAGGATCCAGTTAGCTCAAGACATCATCAGGAGGAACCATGTCGGGTTTCGGCTCCTACTCCTCTACCGTTTTGACGTGGCGGGAGCCCCCACTTTCCAAGGTGTCTTCAGCTCTGGTGTTGAGTGCATATCTTCTTTCTCCTTCTTTCTTCTGTTCCCTGGCCATATATATATATATATATATATATATATATATATATATATATATACATATATATACATTTATATATATGCACGATGTAGCTCAACGAATGTCAGCAGGCGACTGACTGTCTTGTCAAATTTCCCTTTAAATGGGGAGGGGGGGATTTGACAAGACAGTCAGTTGCCCGCTGACACTCATTGACACTACATATAACACATAAAACATTAAGAGTTAAAAGATTAATAACATATAAAACCACAAACTCTGAAGAACTGAGTTTAGCCCTCATTGAAAACTTAGTCCATCAGTCAGTTTTACTCATAATGTATCCCTTTCAACTTTAGTAAATTGTTAAACCCATTAAGAAAAACATTAACATTACAAAATTTTGTTTCTCCTCTATAAATCTGAGATCTTGTATTTACACACAAAAAAGGGCATTTATTTGGATTATTAAAGTTGTTTTTTCCTTTTTTTTTTTTAAATTTATATAAACTGAAGTTAATTGTATTTTCTTGCTTCTGGCTGCTTCCTGTGATTGTTATTCCTTAAATGAAATTATACCTTGCATTGGACTTGTCTGGTTTTGTTGCCAGATTTCTCAAATTATTCTCCAGTATATTCAAATGATTCGGCTAGGTTTTGCTTGACTTTCAATGTTTTAGAAATGTGAGAATTTTCAATCTCTGTTACTTTGCTGAATTTAAGAAAAACATAGCAGATTATCTTTATTTTTCATTTTATATTTGCACTATATTCTTTATTCTTGTTCATTCTAAGCTTTTGAAGAATGGGAAAACTCATGTTAGAGGGTATTGATGACTTTTTTAAAAGATGAATTATTATATTTGTAGTTGTCTGATTATTGTGATATATTCAGGTTATAATTGTATGTGCAAATGACTAATTACATAATTAGATAATTAGCAAATGTGACCGTGCCATTTATATTGACAAAGAAAACAGTTTGTTGTTTTAGCTAATTCATTAATTATTTCTGATTTTTTAAATCTTTTATTTTTGTCTTGAAAAGTTCATTTGGCACACATACAAGAGTATAATTGAGTTTTAAGGATTTAACATTATGAGGTATATTTTGTAAATGCAATGATTCCTTATTGACATCTATGAGCTAATTGGTTTTATTACTTGATAATGTTGGTCATACTTTAATAACTAATTAATTAGAGATTAGTAATGGAGAAGCAGTATTTCTTATTGTTACCTTTATACTTACAACATTGTTGGCAGCGGCAATATTATTTCCTCGTCCTACAAACATGCCTCACTTGGTCATCATTCCAATAAAGCATTACTTGCTTTGACATAGGCTTTTCACTTCTCATTTTTTTAGCAAAAACCTTAATTTTTGATATTTTCCAACATTATTTGAGAATATTGGTGTGTTTTGACTTAATTTGTAACACCACACAGACAAATCATTCATCATAATATTACAGTTTGACTTCTGTTTCATTTGGTTTTTCTCAATAATAGTACTCTCCTGAGTTATACGTCTTAGTCTTGAACTATATGCCAAAAAATTAAAATAGATAAATAAAATGAAACAAACAGTTAAATGAATTGTCATCAGTTAATTATTTGATTGTGATTTATTGTTGTTTACATACTTTGGCATTTAGCTTCAGAATTCTATTAGAATTTACTGCTCTGTCTCTTAACTCCATGGAAGTTGTCATGTCTAAAATGATTGACTATTGGCTGTTGTTAAGCTTTATGTCAGTTCTGACTGCAGCTCATCTCATCTTTTTTATCCATCCAATGCACCCTATAATTTTCAAAGTCAGTGAGATTTGGCTACTGTTTCTAGCAGGTCAAGCAACCAACCATATTAGTGGATCCTTCTTCAGCTCAGCTGTTGTATATTTTATTGGTCTATAGGTTATCTGAGAGCTTGTTATGAAGGCAGCTGCTGTATTTATTACATTAGTCCTAATCTTAATTAACTTAGACTTCTTCTTGACTGCATTTGAGAGGTTGGAGGCTTTCACTGTTTGATTCATTGATAATTATCAAGAATACAACTGAAAATAGTTAGAACCCAAGTATGGCAGCTGCAGATCAGTCTAAATGTACATTTCTGCTATGAGAAGAAGGTTTTACATTTGTAAATTATTCTTCTGTAAATGCAGTCAATTTCCATTGAAATTTAATTTTTTTGCATGTATTTTTTAATGTGAATTTCAGTTTGTTATTATTTCTTTACTTAAAGAGAGAAAGAGAGAGAGTGTGTGTGTGTGTGTGTGAGATGAAAATGAATATTAAACCGAATTCTAACATTTGAAACTTTTACACAGTATTTATGAAGCCGAAATATATTTTCTTTATTTTAATTTTTTTTTTTGTATGACTTTTTCTTTTGGCTTCTTGGAATTTTCTCAGTGTCTCCCTTCCAGCTTGCTCTGTGTCCATGATGTTTGGTGTCTCCCTGGCTCACCTACCTCTTGTTGTTGTTGTCGTTGTTGTTGTTATTCTTATTATTGTTAAGGTGAGTATCTTGCTGCTGACTGCCTCCTCTCTAATGTCTGCAAAGCCTTCTCCCAGAGCATTTTAGCTACTTCTCATGGCATCTGTTATCAAAAAAGCCTTTCTTTCTCTCTCCAACAATAAATAAAATAAACCTGACTTTAGACCACTAAAAGTATCACTTCTGCCACTTCTTAGTCTCTTCCATTTGCTGCTACCGCTACTGCTATTCATTTTTTATTTCTGGTTGTATTGGTTACCCAGCTGTCATCACCCTGCTTCTATTACTTTTAATAGTATCACAATTACAACAATAACTACTACTTTTGTCCCTCCTTTTCCCCACCTCTATATTCCCATCTTCCTAGCCTTTCTATAATAGGTCAGGTTTTTTGATTGTTTGGTTTCTGATTTTGATGATCTATGATCATTGTGTGTTTATATTTTTAATGGGTCTTTTTAAAAAAAATTTTACTTCTTTTCCTTCCATTCTTCTGTTTTGTACCTCCCAATAATTTGTGCATTCCTTTCAACTGGACCATTGATATTGCATAAACAGTTTTCTTTATTCAATTATATTTAACTGGAGTTCACTGTCTGCTAATTTATGTTATAATCTGGAATCAGTAATATTTGGACTAAATGCTTCGCAGTATTGAGCTGTCTCCCTTTTGTTCTGAGTTCAAATTCTTCCAAGTTTGCTTTTCATCATTCTAGTAATGATGAAATAAGTACCAGAGATCAGTCCAGTTATCTCCAAACACCCACCCTACAAGCATTTGTGTCCTTGTGCTTGTGTTACATCATGAATGTTTAACAAAGTTGAAATATTGCAAGGTTCTGGAGATGACAAAATAGTTGCCAATAGTCTATTATGCTAACTGCATTTGTTGTGGACTGAGACAAAAGAAATTATTTATTAGCATATAGAATTTTACATGAAAAAGAAAAAAGTGAATTCCAGATGCTTGGTGGATTTTTGGCACCAGTGTATTTCTAGATTTTGTGGTAGTAAGCAGATGACATAAATCTTGATATAGGAAACCAGTCTGTCTCGGGTAACATTTCCAGGTGATCTGATATCTGTTTCTGGTAGCTGATGAATATACTGTGTGGATGAGAAACATGAAATATCTGTAACAAATTTGAACTCGCATACTGTCAGCTAGTAAACTTATATTCAATATTCTTATCCACTTCACTTCTTCTTTAGTACAGGGATCCACATTTTGAGACTGAGACAACACAGCTATGTTATGTAGGAAAAGTGATTGTGCATAAGATTTACCTATAAAGTGGGTGCCCTTTGGTGGGACATGCTAATGTTTGTGTGCACAGTTAGTCCAGTGTCCCAAAGTTTGGAATAATGCCAGTTAAAGCATGTAGTCCTAAATAGGTGTAAGTTTACTTACTTGACAAATGAGCGTCAGATGAATTTATGCTTGTGTACGCTATCAACTGCATGAAGGTAGAATATTTTATAGCTCTGAAGAATTCCAGTTTGTCTTGAGAGATATCATCAGAAATAACATGATCTAACATTGGTAAGGAGTCTGATAGTCTAACTGCCCCTTATATATATAAGTATAGTAGTTATAGCATAATGGGCAATTTTTTTTATTTTTTATATGATATACTCTTTCTTTTTCCTTTAAAATCCTTGATCTGAGATTTCAACTGTGTTTAATTTTCAGTAGCTGCACTCTTACTACCTACAATGGTGAAGTTCTAAGGTCATTTTCAAATTTGCTTTTTGTTTTAGTTAAGATATATGGAGTTTTTGTAAAGCATTTTATATAAGAATTTTATTTTCTATTTAATTCTATTATTCACTTTTTCTATACATCATAATTCTACAGGAAGTTAGTCTTTATGACATGTGGAAGGTTTATTTGTATGTTTTTTCCCCCCCAGTATTTCATTGTCCATAATTATGGGTCGTTGTAATACATGAGTGTGTAAATACAATAATGTGTAATGTCTTGTCAAATGAGACTTGGATTCCATGTCCTGATTGCAGTTCATAGTTCTCAGAACCTGCTATGTGAATTAAGTCTTTGTATAGAAAGAAGGAAAGGATGTAGTGTGGAATCATCTGCATAGAAGTGTATTCACTTAAAAAGCTTAGTGTGCAAGTCATTAAGGTAAGCATTAAAAACTGGGAACCATAACAAAGTTCTCAAAGACATCCCTGTTAATGGAGCTAGTGTTTGGTGAGAGTTATGATGGACAGTTTTTGATGCTGGTGATGAAGAATGTGCAAAATAGAGTAAGATAGTTTTGTCATAAAGTTCCTATGCTGGAGTGTATGATTTTGAATGGAGAGCAGAATGGAAATTTTCTGGTTATTTCTTGTACAAAGACATCATGTGCTTGTTTTAACAATAATCTTTCAAGAGTCACATTTACAGTTGGAAATTCTCAGTTGGTTTATTAGTGAAAGCTACCTCAATGGTAAAGTAAGCTGTATTTGTTTGCTTCACAGGTACAACACATTCTTTAGTAAATCACTTGTGAATGTTGTGTGTGCATATATGTTTCAATACCCTACATTATGTGGTGTGATGTGCATAAAAAACAGTCACTGTGTCTTGTTAAGAATGTATTGGATGGTCCAGAAGTAAAATGCATTTGCTGCTCTGGGTAGTCACTGAAGAATTTGCCAGATTCAATGACTTAAAGAAGCATGATAGTGGGACTGTTTGTGAGATGCAGTGATGAGAGAGAGAGAAATCTTCGTTCATAACAATGCAGTGACATCATTACAGAGAGAAGTTAAGTTTGGAGCTGAGAAACAGAGGAATCATTGAATTATATTTTTCCTAGTGTTGAACCATCAAAATGATTACTTCAGCTTCTAAAACATATCAACATATATTTTTGTTAATGATGCAAAATATTTTTTCCAAAATCCTTTAAAGAGAGTAGGTACTATGTAATCTTTAAGATTAATCTATAATTAATTATACTTTAGAATATATAATTAATAATGCTTTAGAATTTGATATTGATTTCCTTTGACTTGGATCAAGGTGAATTTTGTTGAGAAGTGACATTGATAAAATCACTTGTAATTTGTTATTGATAAGTGCTATCAAATTGATTAATATTTACATGGTTTGTCCTTAATACAAAATATTTTCCCTTTTTTTCTCCCTTTCTTCATCAGTGGACGTAATATATTATTCTGATTACATTTTCTTGAGTGAGACTAGTTTGTTTTATTTCTGTTGCCAGGTGGTTTTTGAGATCTCTGTTCATGTAGGTTGCTTACATGTGTTGCACTCCTTCAGTAGAAGGAGTGCAATAAGGTAACATGTGCAAAGGAGTTCTGGAATCAGTTTAATCTCCCTGAATATATGTAATCTTGTGCTCTTATAAACAGTACTTTAGGAATGTGAAGCCTGTATGTTGGCAGAAATGGTGTTTTAAGGAGATACCACACTAATCAGAAAGTTGAATGTTGCTCTGTATTCTATGTTACAACCATGTGTATAGAAATCCATTCTGCTTATAGAAAAGAGGCTGCCTCCTCCTTTTGACTTGATAGCCATCATTCTCTTAAGGATCCTTCACACCTTCCTCCAGAATTGTTGTTTAGTTGTTTAACTCTAGCTTGATGTTCCAAATGTGACTATCCTGAATTACTTTGTCCAATGTACCAGGACTAAGCATTCTATTGTATTTCCTCTTTCAAGATGGTAGAGTATGATATAAGGAAGATTTGGCTGCTATCTTTAGTGAATCGAGTGACTCAATAGAAATGCCTTCATTATAATTTTGTTATTCAAGATCTGGAATAATTGTTTTAAAAGTGAGATATTGTGCAGGATATTAGACTATGTTGTCATTCAGATAGTAGACTATGTTGTCATTGAATTACCAATTAATCTCCTTAACCAATGTGCCAGTTAATTCTAATGAAGATATTTTATAGTTAGTTAGTTGCTACAGTGTCAGTAAATAAAGGTGAAGGCTATATTTCCGCTGATGAAGCCTAATGATAAACATTTAGAGTTGTCTCCCTTGTTTCTTCAGCATAAAAATGCTGTTAGCTAATGCTTTAATGTTTCCGTCAATCACTGCATTATTGATGATCATTGTAATAGCTAACACTTAATCTTTCCTTCTTGATTGAAAAAAAAATTCTTTATAATAATTTCCCATTAAAGAAAATGCTCATCCTGGGACCCTTATTAAACTGCTGTACTCATTCTTCGGTCTGACAAACAGCTGTCTTGTGGTGTCAAGTTGGTGAATTGAAACAATTAAGTTACAATTTATTTCCAATCAAAACACCAACTTCTCACAGTCTGCTAATACTCTTAAAAACTGTCTGCATTCATGGCTTGTAATTTACTAGTTAGATCAATATTTTCTTATTCTCGCTTCTTTCTAACCCTATTCTAATGTTAAACACTGAAATTAAAATGAAACCCACCTTCATATTAGTTTAAACAATGACTTTCACAAAGATACATTTGTGGCTGATGTGACCTGTTATGGACAAAAACAGTTGACTTTGCCTCAATTTGCAAGCATTTTTGTTGGCTAAATTCACTTGTCACTTGCTATATTGTTTGGGGTGGAAGGATTAGCCTTTTGTTACATACACCACCACTTGACTGTTGGATATTTTTTGGAGTCCAGTCTGTTGGATCAAATCTCCAACTCAACGTGTTCATCCATATCTTTTTACTCATGAATCATACTGTTTCAGAAGGTCTTCAAAAAACCATGGGCACTGTTTATCTCCTTAGCCACACTCACTCACTCCCTCCCATGCTATTTTCCATGAAACTGTTTAATGAGCATATATTGTGTATATAGCTTTTAAAATGTGTCAATACAGGCATTATTGTCAGAATGCAAACAACCAGTACTGACACCGCAAGGTGTCTCATCCCACACTATCAGTTCTTCAACTTACAATCTCTTTTGAGTAGCACTTTTTCATCAATCCCCAAAATGATAAAATGCAAAGTTGACTTTGACGAGTATTGGACTCAGAACTGTGAAGCATTCTAACCAACATTAGTGACGATACCTGTAAATTTTAATCAGTTCTCATATTTGTGACACATACACTATCAATGAATAGTTGCTGACATCTGTCCAGATGATGCAGGCAGTTGAGAGTCAGATCTAGCTTGGTGTTTCATTGACCACTGCGGAACTTGAACCGCAAGCTACATGGTTGCAAAGCAAGCTTTTTAACTGCACAGTCGGTTGTGTTAGGATGATGAGGTTATTCTTGTTTCTGCTGTTTACCTCTTGTCATTCCAAAATATTTCGGGGTATGACTATCTTATCTTCTTCCATCTTGTACAGTATATAGGATTACATTATTTAATGTGTCCATTTTTTCACAAGGTGGCGAGATATTATTTAAGAGGGATTTAGCTGCTATTTCTGGCTGGCTAAATGTCTGTCCAGAGGTCCCTTTGTTGGTGCATGTGATGTTGGTTCATACATTGTAAGTACTCTGCTAATAGAATCCTCTCATGAGTTCTGATTCTCAGTTGAAACTTTTACATTTCCATAGTAAATGTCCTTGGGAAGGGTTTGGGCCATTGTTGTTGTTGTAGTAGTAGTAGTCGTATTTTGAATGTTAATAGGTGTATAGAGTGAGGCTTATTGGAAGTTTCCTATAGTCCTACTCTATACACAGCTACTAAGGCTGTGAATAGGCACCATATTTACGCATTCGGTTATACATGCTAAGTATGCATAAATTGTAGTCATTATATATATATATATATATATATATATAATATATATATATATATATAATATATATATATATATATAAAAAAATATATATATATATATATATATATATATAATATATATATATATATATATATATATATATATATAATATATATATTATATATATATATATATAAATAAATAAATGAAAGAATGGAGTCGAACGAAGATTTTAATAAAATTCCTTTACTCTCAACACATGTTTCGAAGACTGCATACTCTTAATTCCGAAGGAATAAAGGGTGCATTATGCCGTCTTCTCATCAGGAAAGACAAGGAATCTCTATCCGCCTCAAGACGAACAAAAACTTATATATATATATATATATATATATATATACATACATACATATATATATATATCTAGCCGTAGAAACATTGCCAGATCAGACTGGGCCTGGTGCAGCCTTCTGGCTTCCCAGACCTCGGTTGAACCGTCCAACCCATGCTAGCATGGAAAGCGGACGCTAAACGATGATGATGATGATATATATATAACAGTAGTGATATGTATATTTCATTCATTTGATTACCTATTCAATTTGTTTCTACATTTCCATAAAATACATGTGTTGTACCACTGTCCCACCACGACCACCACTACCAAATACTATTGAAAGTAAGAAATGTCATTCAGCTCTTTATTATTATTATTATTATTATTATTTTTCTATTTTTGTGAAGTTGATGGAGGGGTTTGAGGTGTTTATGAAGAATAAACTGAGACTGCTGCCATGTCCTCTGCAACTGGCTACTGGATCGTTATACAGCTACTGCTCTTCTCTATCACTTGCTTAATTTTTTTTTCCTTTTTCTTATGCCAGTTTTGCTAATGTTACAATGGACATCGCTGCTTGCTTGTAGTATTCCTCTTCTTGTGAAATATACTTTCATTGTTTTTCATTACACTATACAATTTCTTTTTTTTTTTTTTTTTTTTAAATTTAAGACATAGTTTTACTTTTTTGTTCTTCTCGTTACTCATTAGAGTTATTAGAGGAATTTATTCAATATGTCAGTTGTTATTAACGATAAAAAAAGTAACACTGAAATTTGTGCGATTTATGATTTTTATGCCTGAACTTAAAGTTTAAAAAAAAAAACAACTTAGATTTTATTTTGTCTTTCACATCATTATATTGATTGTTGACAATGTTCTAGATACTTTAGTGGAAAGGTCAAAGATTGCCACCCTGCTACCAACTCACAACAGAGTCCATAGGTAAAACATTAGCTCTTGTGTTAAGTAGGTACCAAACATAGCATACTTCATTGCTTTATCCCTTCAGAATTTAAACCAGCTGGGCATGGCTGTGTGGTTAGGGAGCTTGCTTCCTAGCTACATGGTTTCGGGTTCAGTCCCACTGCGTGGCACTTTGGGCAGGTGTCTTCTACTATAGCCCCGAGCCGACCGAAGCTTTGTGATTGAATTCGGTAGACGGAAGTTACTGCCGTGTGTGTATATGTGCGTGTAGGTGCTCAGTGCCTCTCCGAAAGAGAGAGAGAGAGAGGGATATCCAGCCCAAATAGCCTACCTGTTTTATGTTCAAACTGTCCAGATCCAACCTTTCACACTTATCCTACAATTTCATTCTAAAAATAAACAAACACATCGTTAAAATCTTGATTAATTGAAAACAATATGAATAAATGAGTCTTGCATTTGACAGAGTTATCTGACTGCTAAAGGGATAAACAACAGCTGAGTATTTTGTTGGTTTTCACTGCTCAGTTCAGTTCATTTTGGGGAAAAAAATTCTATCTGCAATAGGCCATTTTTTTTTTCCTGTTGGAATTCATCTCTCATCAATTTTGTGCTATTAAAACCAGAGTTAAACAATAGCCCTCTTACATCTTTGTGTAAGAGAAAGGATTAACATTATTTATCTATTTATTTATTATTGTATTAGTGTTATTTCTTAGAACCTCTTAATTTACTTTGCTCGTACTTTGAGGAAAGGCATGAATGTCATATTCTCACTTTTACAAATTCTAAGCCTAATGGAAGTCTCTGAGAAGCTATCTTTTTTGTTGGGAGTCGGGTGGGTAAGGTAAATTGAAAAGGTTTTGTCAATTAAGGTATTAAATATTTATCAACCACTTTTTTTCCCCCTATAGTTTAATCTTCAAACAAATATTGATTTCAAATTTTTATAAATAGATTTCCTTTTTGTATTGTTTTACATTAGAAGTGTTCTAGAATAGCTTTATAATCTCCAACATTTTTTTTTCCTTCCATTTCTGATATTGGAATGTGAATGTAATCTCTTATGTTTACATTTTCATAACAACATGCCCACATTGAAGAAGATTCTCTATTATTAGGTCAACTACGGGGGATCCTGTCTTATGTCAACTAAGACATTATTTAAGCTGTTTGCTTCGTTTTTTTTTGAAAGATTTTGTTTTTTGATTTCAATTGTTTCTTCTTCATTGGAAAAAGAATCTTTCTATAATAATTTCCCATTATTGAAAATGTTGATCTTGAAAGCCCCTATTGACTGCTCTACTCATTCTTCTTCATTCTGACACACAGCTCTGTTTTGGTGTCAAGTGGATGAATTTAAACAACTAGATTTCAATTTGCTTCCAATTGAAATACCATCCTTTATTTTGCTGGTATCCTTAGAAATTATTAAATCAGAATATCATGACTTATAGTTTACTATTTAGACAATATTTTCACATTCTTGTAACTTTCTACACCCCCACCCACCCTTACAGCTTCTTTTCTTTTTCGTTAATTCTTCTAAAATGTTATTACATTTTTGAGATTGACATTATAAATATTAATATAAGAAGTTAACTTTGCTTTTATTATTTTGAGGTTGGTAAAGAACCAGTCAAGTACTGAGCTTAATGTAATCAACATGCCAACCCCCCTCAAACTCATTGAATTTGTGATAAAATATAAAAAGAATTAGAAGGTGCTGAACTTTCAAAATCATTGGCATTTTGGACAAAATGCTTAGTGGTATTTCTTTCAGCTCTTTAAACTCGGAGTTCAAAGCCTGCCAAGGTTCTGTAATCGACTAACTTCTTAAAGTGCTGGCCATTTGCCGAACGTGGCCATTGCCTGCGCCACCCCAACAGGCCTCCGTGCCGGTGGCATGTAAAAAGCACCATCCAATTGTGGCCATTGCCAGCCTCGCCTGGCCCCCGTGCAGGTGGCACGTAACAAGCACCATCCGGTTGTGGCCGTTTGCCAGCCTTGTCTGGCACCTGTGCCGGCGGCACATAAAAAGCACCCACTACACTCACGGAGTGGTTGGTATTAGGAAGGGCATCCAGCCATAGAAACATTGCCAGATCAGACTGGGCCTGGTGCAGCCTTCTGGCTTCCCAGACCCCAGTTGAACCGTCCACCCATGCTAGCATGGAAAGTGGATGCTAAGTGATGATGATGATGATGATACTGGACACAATGCTCAGCAGTATTTTCTCTGTGTTTAACATTCTGAGTTTAGATTCCTTCGAGGTTGGCTTTGCTTTTTATCCTTTCAGGGTCGGTAAAGTAAGTACCAGTTCAGCACTAGAGTTAATATAATCAACTAGTTCCCATCCCCTGAAATTTCAGACCTTGTGCCTATAGTAGAAAGAAATATAAGGAAATAATTTTATTCTCAAATGCAGGATAATGCTAATAATATAGCATGAACAGGATAAACTACCTATATTTTGCAGAAAAATGTATCGGTGACCAGCCATGAAACTCGAACTCACGCCCCTGCAATTAGAAAGAAATATGACTTCTACTGAAAATAAGAATATTCAATATTTTTCATTTATAAATACATAAACATCACAATAACAACAACTTTATCTAATTAAATGGAGACACCTCAGCCTCAGTTGTTTTCTTTCTCTCTCCCTATCTTTTTCTTTCTTCCTTTTCCCTCCCTATTTCTCTCTCTCCTTCTCTCTTTGTTTATAAGTCTGATATCAGCAATGTCTATCTTTAACAGATTCTGTTTTTTTTTTTTTTTTCATTGTATTGACTGGTTCCAGGTCAGCTCTGATAAGTAGACTTATGGTCAAAGTATCCTGGTCACAACTGTCCCATCCATCATGAATCTAACACTACTATTTCTCTGTTTCTAAGATGATAATGTCTGATTTGAGGGAGGTCTGGTTACTGTTTCTAGTAGCTCATATAGCCATGTTCTTGTTCTCATTATTATTATTATTATTATTATTAACTGAATAGTTGTCTTACACATATAAAAAAAACTGAAATACTCTGTTGTGAATCTTAGTTGGGCTCTGTAAAATATATATATATATATATATATATATATATATATATAATATATATATATATATAGGTAAACAGTAAAAATAATTACAAGACATGGACAAGAACATGAAATACACAGAGACGACACAAGAACCACAGGACGGGACATTCGAAGCCCTCAGTCATCAGTCAAGAACCAGATCATCTTAGCAATTTCGGCTGATTAATCTTGAGATTGCTCCGATATGGCCGGCCCACCAAGGGAAATCTAAGCCAAGCGCATTAGATCCCCTGGAAGAAAGCTTATATATATATATAGGCACCCTTGCCAACCCCCTTTGCTTGTGAAGACATGTTGGGGCAAGCGAAATCGAAATCGAATTGAACCAGCCAGGATCCCTGGTCTGGTGGTACGTAAAAAGCACTATCCAACTCGTGGCCGATGCCAGCACCGCCTCGACTGGCTTCCGTGCCGGTGGCACATAAAATACACCAATCTGACCGTGGCCGTTGCCAGCCCCGCCTGGCACCTGTGCAGGTGGCACGTAAAAAGCACCCACTACACTCACGGAGTGGTTGGCGTTAGGAAGGGCATCCAGCTGTAGAAACATTGCCAAATTAGACTGGAGCCTGGTGCAGCCTTCTGGCTTCCCAGAACCCCGGTCGAACCGTCCAACCCATGCTAGCATGGAGAACGGACGTTAAACGACGATGATGATGATGATGATATATATATAGGACACACACATACACAAGTGAGTGGACAAATGAACAAAGGACACTCAACACATTTATTGGAAGTTACATGTATGGATCAAAACAGTTTGATTCAAATTCCATGGTACTTAAAGTTTCAAAGAATAGGTTGGCCCTAGGGAGCCAAGTCTGTAACCATGTTGAATCTGTTTCACTAAGAGAAAGGCTTGAATAAATGTAACAATCTCTCCATTCTTTCTCTAACAAAGTACAAACTCTATGTCTTTGTAAGAAATATTTGGATATGGCTGAAAATACATTATGTGAATGTTTGGACAGAGTTGAAAATCTGTACAATTTTAACATATTGGTAAATATACCAATTTGCTATCAACAAGGGATAAATGTTGTAGATTTGAACATCTTATCCCTTGCTCTATTTTTTTTATTTATTTTGGTTTACATCTTTATATTTTTGCAAAAATACATTTACTGTTCAATCCTAGTTTAGCTTTATTTAAAGCCAAGTAGCCAAATCCCCTTCAGATCACACTCTACTGTCTTGAGAAAAAGAAGGGTGTTTTCAATAATGTAGTCCTAGATACATTATGCCTTTAAAAAAAAGAAAAAAAAGAAATCACTGCTGTAAAGTATTTGGTTGTTAATCTCCTAAATTGGGGCTAACCTTGACTAAAGAACAAATCTTTTACTCATTTATTGGTTTCCACCAGAGTCTGTGGCCATGCTGGAGCATATAAAATTAATAAATTCAGTTAAAGCACTTGTCAGTTTATGTTTTTGAATTACAGTAATTCATTATTTGATTACATATTTAAATTAACATAAATAAGACAGCAAGTAACTATATATATATTGATGTCTAAATTTTGCCTCATTTATATGACATTTGGTAATGTTCTTCTCTTTTACCTAAAATGTTAGCATTTGACCTTCTAAGCATGAATACCTAAAAAGATGTCACCTCAGTTATGTACCAGAGCTTTAAACTTAAAGCTTGTAATGAGATATGTACATAGACTACATCCTTGCATTATTGCTACATGTCTATGTGAAGACAATGAGGTTGCTTTTACAGTTGAAATTAAGCAATTGAAACTAGATATCATAGACAAAGTGATATTCCACTTTCTTCCCAAAATTCTTTGCAATACTGTTCTTAAAGTATTGGAGCTCATTTGTTTATATATATATAATATAATATAATTTCTTTCCTCTTTGTTTATTCCATGGTTTTTCAAAAGTTTTTGCTTAATAAACTCCTCCTCCTCACAAATCCAAAATTTAATTTTTGTACATGACTAATTTAATTTTACTTCTCTCATTATATTCTTTCTTTATTTTTTAAATATATTCTATTCTTATTATTTGGCAATAATCTTCTTTCATAAAAACATCACATAACCTATCCTAAAAAGGGGTATTTTAGAAATCAGTGATTTTTATAATTTAATTCATTTAAGATATAATAGCTTTTCAATGTTTTCTTTTGTGAAGTTTTTGTTATGGCAATGTGGTTAAGAAACTCACTTTGCAACCACATGGTTTTCGGTTCAGTCCCACTGCATGGCACCTTAGGCAAGTGTCTTCTTTAGACTGAGGCCAAGCAATACCTTGTGAGCGAATTTAATTGACGGAAACTGTGGGGAAGCCCACCATACATGTTTGTTTGTTGTGCAACCACTTGACAACAAGTGTTGGTTAATTTACATCCCTTTAACTTAGTGGTTGGGCAAAAGAGACTGGGGTCGATTTCTTTGACCAAACCATTCAAGGAGGTGCTCCAGCATGGTTGCAGTCCAATGAAACAAATAAAAGATTATGTGTCATTAATGATGCAACAAAAATCTGAATTAGTTTGGCCACAGCCATATCATTTATTCCTTTAACTGACCTGCATATTTTCAACAGCTTATACATGAACAACCTTGCTAATGGCCCATCACACCTAGTCCAGGCCTTCTGCTAGCTGGTTATATGATCCAGAAATTTTTCTTCCACTGTTATAAAGGGAGTTATTAATGCAAAGCAGTGAATTTATGCTTTATGGATCCCTAAGCTATTTATTCGTTTCTGCCAAAATTTCTATCTACAAGGATCTGCACAGATTACTTTGATAAGCCTTGGTTTTAGCCTTTTAAAGTATGTGTGTGTATGGAGGGTGGGCAAAGGAAGTGACAGGCATACAGAGTGAAAGTTAACGCCATCACCATGTCCATGCTTTCCCATGCTTACTTGAGTCGGGCAGAGTTTTATCTGAGGCAGATTTTCCCACAGTCAGATGCATTTCCTGTCACTAACCCTCACCTGTTGCCAAGCAAGGTGATATTAGATCCATTGCTGTCACCGAATATTGGAAATTAATGATACTGCTTGCATGACAGTGACACTCACAACTATCACACAAAGACAGGACGGACACACACACAGGGCTTCTTCCAGTTTCTGTCTATCAAATCCAGTCATAAGGCTTTGGTCAGTTCATGTAGTGGGACTGAACCTGGGACCATATGGTTGGGAAGTGAACTTCTTACCACACAGCCATGGCTACACTTATAATATATGTCTGTATTTTGAATGTGTCCAGTTGTATGTATTAATATTTATAAATTACATTGTAAGGAAACTTCTTTTCAACATGGAATTTGTGGAAATACTGTACTTGTAAAATATCATTTGAGATGTGGGCAGTCCAAAATGTTTTCAAATGATCAATAAGTCAACCAACTGCAAAATTAAGGATTTTAGATAACTGTTTGTGTGTTATGTGTATTTAAAAAAAATTGTGTGTGTACATGCGTCTGTCTGTCCAAGTCTCCACCATTTGACAACTGGTGTTGGTTTGTTTATATCTCCATAACATAGTACTTCAGCAAAAGAGAGGGGTAAAATAAGTATTGGACGTAAATGAAAGTATTGGTATTTCAAGGTGGTGGCCTAGCATGGTCACATTTAAACTACAGAAACAAGTAAATGAATAAAAGATAGCTACCTATTTTAATTGCATTTATTTTTAGCATATTAACAGTGATTAATTTCAAATGTTCAGACACGCACACACACACACACATACACACACACACACACACCACACACTTATTATGTGGTAAATTATGTAATGAAAATGCCAAAATATTTATTGATTTGTTACATAATTTTTGAAGTGTTTTGCTCCACATTTTTCTCTATTTGTCAACTATTTTCTTCCTTAGGTTATGAAATTTAAGCCTTCTCTTTAGATTCATACTTATTTGAAACAACAATATATTTCTTTTCCTATACTGGATCAAAGAAAATGTTTTTGTTTATATTGTTTTTATTTTACTTTTTACTTTCTTTTCTTCAATTAATAAACTTCATGAAGTATTGGAATTATTTTTCTAGTTGGTGAATTATGAACAATTTTTCCTTTTCCATTTCTCTATTTCAGAATTCCAATCCAGGTTATCCAAGGTCAACAACTGATATTAAAAACAGCTGCTGGAAATACAATAGGTTTTGCTCAACAGCAGCAACAGCAGCAGCTACAACAGCAACAGCAACAACAATTACAACAGCAGCAGCTCCAGCAGCTGCAGCTTCAGCATTTTCAACAACAGCTGCAACAGCAGCAACAGCAGCAGCAACAACAGCACCAGCAGCAGCATCATCATCAGCAGCAGCAACAGTCCAAAGTAAACCAAATTCAACATCTTCAAGTGTCATCAGCCTCATCGCCTGGTGTTAGTCGTTCTCTTACACCGAGTCAGAGTCCAGCTCCCAACAACTCGCCGTTAGTTAGTCGGTCACTCACACCAAGTCAGGGCCAAAATACTGGCTTGGTTACAATCAGTCCATCTTTCAGTGGACAGCATCCAAACAGCGTTAGCCCTTCCCCAAATGTCAGTGTTGTTCAGATCCCCACATCAGTGCAATCACAACCGTCAACACAGCAACAACTACAGGCAGCTGCTGCTGCTGCTGCTGGTGGTGTTCCTATTCAGAATCTAGTCCCTACCCAAAACACACAACACCTTCAGAACTTACTCCCAGGTCAGGCAGTTCTTCCGACACAAGGACAGAATATAGTACACACTCAAAACACAGTCATTCAGAACCCTAATGTTGTAAATGTGAATGTTGCTCATGTTCTGTGCAATAACTCAGCCCAACAAGCAAACCAGCAGGGCGGCATGGTGAGTGTCTACCCCAATGTACAGGCTGCGTCCTCGTCCAACCCTGTCACGCTGCATGGTACCATCATCAATATTCCACAGGGCAAAAGCATTATTATCCCTGGATTTTCAAACCTCCAGCAAGTTCAGAATCTTCAGCTGCCTTCCTCACATGTTGGGCAGCAGGTTTCTGGAACAGGTACCCTGCTGCATGCCGCTGGTGCCACCCAGCAGCCCGTGGCAGGGGCTGCTGGCATGGCGATGGGCAGTGCAGCAGGGATGGCCGTTGGAGGAGCTGGCACCATGCAGTTGTCTGGTCAGCAGTCCCAGGAAAAAGCTGCTACCCTTGCAGCAGCAGCAGCAGGCCAATCTAACTACAGTTTTGTTAATATCAACCCACCACCAATCATACTACGAACACTTCCATCAAACTTGATACAAATCCAGTCCACCACTAACAGTGGTCAGTCGTCCACAGTCAACACTCAAGTTCAGTCCTATCCCCAGATCTCGCAGGCTCAGTTAATCAACACTTCTGCAGCCCAGGGAAGCATTCCAATGCAGCAAGTGGTGAACCCTCTTCAGGGACAACAACTGAAGGTGATAGGCCACCCAGGGTTACAGGTTGCTGGTTCTCAACCAGGTACAGTGACTGTGAATATAGGAGGCCAGAACTTTAATTTACAGAGCCTTCCCTCCAACCAATTGGGAGCTCTTCAATTCCAAAGTGGGAGGCAAGTTCTAATTCAGGCCCCACCGTCACATACTCTGCCCCTCCAAACGACATCAGTTAAAACAACTGTACCTTCTGGGCAGGAAATATCGTCTATATCACCACAAAACTCTGCACTGACAACTATGCAAGTTATTCAAAATGCCAATACGACAGCAACCATAGGTAATCAACGTAGTAACAGCCGAACAAAAACACCGCCCACTAAGTCAAGTAAAAGTTCATCTTCAAAGCACAATTCTCATTCTGCTCATAGCTCTCGCAATCGTGCATCACCATTGCAACAGCAGCAACAAGTTCAAGCTATTCACAATTTCCAGTTACCGTTACCTCAAGTCACTCATCCTCATAGTCTGAATAGCAGTCCAGGTCTTAGCACTGCCCATTCTACGACAGTCACAACTACTGTCTCACAGTCCCTTGTTCAGATGCCTTCTCAGGTTAGTGTAGCCAGCAGTCTGGTTGGAGTCCAAGTATCATCGAGCACTGTCCAAAACAAGCCTATTTCCAGTAGTGGACTTGTTCAAACTTCTGGTTCTTCAGCAGTTGCAAATCAAACCCAAGCTGCTGCTACTGTCCTCAACACTCGTCTACCAGCTATTCAGATTACTCCACAAGATCCTATCATTATGGCCCGAGTTGAAAATGATGTTAGCTCATTAGTCTCATTAAAGAATCCGAACCGAACTCAGAAAGCTAATCTTGAAAAGTTAGCTTTGCTCCAGAAGAAACTTTCTCAAGGGCAGCTTCAATTTGCTACTAGTGGTCAAGTTGGACAACCCCAAATAGCACATCCTCCCACTGCTCAGGCAGCAGCTATTGCTCAACAAACCTTATTACAGCAGGCATCAGCCTCAACACCTTCAGCGGCCACCAGTATTAACCAGATTAATCAACTACTACAACAGCAAGCCTGTGTGAACCAGCAACATCAGCAACAACAGCAGCAGCAGCATCATCAACAACAACAACATCAACAACACAGCAGCAGCAGCAGCAGCAACAACATAAAACACAGCAGGCTCAACAAGCCACTGTTGTTGGACAGATTCCTTTGGCCACTGTTGGCAAATCCGTTACAAATGTCATTTCTAATTCCATTCCGAATCAGTCAACTCCAGGATCAGTTCAGTCATCTCAAACAGTATCCATGTTGACTTCACACCCAACAAATATTGTTCAGTCCGGCCAAGCAGGTGCTGGCATTCAAGTATTGACAACTTCGAGTGGAGGCAAGCAGCATATGGTGGGTATGATCCCTGGTACAACATTGATTCCAGTGGTGACCAGCACCGCAGTTTCATCTGGGACGTTTGTGCCAGCTTCCAACATGCCCACCATCACTGCTGGAAAATTACCAATACCTGCCACACCAACTGCTGTTTCTACTCCAGTTAAGGTTAGTATAATCAAGTCCAATTCATTGTTTATCATTTTCCCCTCAACTTTAAACGTTTTTTTTTTTCTACTACTACGTTTTTAAGAACCTCTTTGTTGTTATCATTTTCGTAATAATATCTTAAGTCCGCCAGTATTTTGAGTACAATAAATTTATTGAGTAAATAAGGTGATCGGACACTCTACTCACAGACTTTCAGTTTTGATTTCCTGCAGAGTTCTAATCAGGAAATTTTATCATACATTTCTTCAGTTTATTTTATTAGGATAAATGAATTCTCTAATTTCAGGTTCAATCCTTCTGTTTGTCTGTGGGAAGGATCTGTGCCAATTGCCTTTGCAGACCCTCCAAGACCAGTGTTATTGATGCAGTTTATATACTTGGAATGACTTGTTATTACAAAGGGCATTTCTTTGTAAAATACATAAGTTCCAGTAGTTCGGATGTTAATGTTGCCAAATTTGTAAAAATTAAACCAAGGACTGTGTAGAAGAAAATAAATGCAATTAGGCATGTCCAAGACCTAATGAACTACAGAAATGTCACTGCAAAATTTGATTCAAGTAGCATTGTGCTATTTTGGCTTCCTATTCTTTTGCCAACCCTTTAGTGTTTAGATTACTCTGTCAAATATAATGCTTATTTATTCACATTGTTTTGAATTAATTGTGCCTTATCTTCTAGCTTCAACATTTTGATGGATGTGATTGTTTATCCTTAGAATGATAATGTAGAATAGGTGTGAGAGGCTGAATCTGAATCTGAATTGGACATAAAACAATGGGAATATTCAGGCCGGGCATGGCTGGTTTAAACACGAAAGTGTTAAAGCATATATAAGAGATGGCACTCAGTACTACAAAATAACAAAATACTTTAGCAGTTATGCACTTCTTCTGTGGCCTATAGTAATGAACTGTATTCTCTTTTGGTGCTTATTTATGGTAAGTGAACTTTATCTATTAAGAGCTAAGTATTTTGTTAAGGACAATGATATTACTGACACTTTAGCCAATAAATGGACACTTTTATGCCACTAGGAATCTCCAAATGTAGTGACCTGGCCTGGCCCTCCATCAGTTATGACAGCGAGTGTTCCAGTAGATTCAATCAACGAAACAGCCTGCTTATGAACTTAACATGCAAGTGGCTGAGCACCACGCACGCACGCACACACATCGTTAATGTAATTCTCAGGGAGATTCAACATGACACAGAATATGTCATGGCTGGCTCTTTGAATTTCAGGTACAATTCATTTTTGCCATCTGAATAAAACTGGAGCAATGTGAAATAAAGTGTCTTGCTCAAGGACACAGTGTGCTGCCAGGAATCACACTTACAAATTATGATCATGAGCCAGACACCCTAAACTATTTGGCTGTGTGAATTATGTAGGAATGGTTGCATGTGTTAAGGAACCCGCTTTGCATCTACTTGGGTCATGCTTGATTCCCTTGCATGGTACTTTGGACAAATATCTTTTTCCATAGCCTTGGGTTGATCAATGCTTTCTGAGTGGAATGTAGCAGATAGGTGGATGAGTAAACCCTTGTCAAAACTTCATGATTTCAGCCCACAAAGTAGAAAATGAAAGAATTCTCATTTCATTTGTATCATTAGTGTGTTTGTGTTTGTAAATGTGTGACTCCAACACAGTGCAGGACTGCTGGTTGTGATGCATCCTTTAAAGCATATCTCTAGGAGAACATTCTTTGATATAAAATCATGTGTATGTGTGTGTGTGTGGGGGGGGGGGAGTGGCATTGAAGATCATGAATCTGCTACATGCTCAAGCTTGCAATCTTTATTGATACCAGGGATTCTGCATATCTCTGGATCATGCCAGTAGGGTGGAGAGCATTTTAATATTGTGTCTATGTCACTCTCTCTCTCTCTCTCTCTCTATATATATATATATAATGTACACATGTCAAGCTAAGTGGAATTATAGTCATGGCCAGTGCTGATGATACATAAAAGGCACTCAGTATATTGTGGAATGGTTGGCATTAGGAAGGGCGTCCAGCCATAGAAACTAAGCCAGAACAGATTGGAGCCTGGTACAGCTCTCCAGCTTATCAGTTTCACTCAAACGGTCTGACCCATGCTAGCATAGAAAACAGATGCTAAATGATGATAGCGATCTGTGTGTCTGTGTGTGTGTGTGTGTGTGTGTTTGTGTGTGTGAGCATTAGCATCAACAGTTAACATCCATGTTCCAATGGCCCCAAGGACTGCATCATGCTCCAATATCTACTTTGGCATACTTTCTACATCTGAATGCCCTTCCTAACATCTATCACCTTACATGTACTGGGTGTGTTTTAAAAAAATTTTGTGTGTGTGCCACTTGTACTAGTGAAGCTGTCATGCCAGCGCTAGTTAAGCCTTCATTGACAGTCTGATGATGGCTTTACTGGTCAAAACTTTGAAGTCACTGTCAACTTTCTCATTTAAGAATAATAAATTTGTACACTGCAAAATTATAGAGTAACCCATTGATGTAAAATGGCTTTTATTATAACTGAGCATCAAGATAAAAATTTACACGCATGCATACACATGTGTGTGCACAAAAATTTCACTGGGGACTGTTGCTGCTGTCACCAACAGTTGCTTCCAGAGTAGAAGAGGGAGCTATCTCAAAACTAGCAATGGCCAACCTGATGGCTTGCATAATATGATTTGGATGAAGGAACAGAATCTTATTGAATAAGAGAAATAAATGACATTGTTGGATTATTCTTGAATCTTTCAACAAAACACTCTGCATTTTCAGGGTAAAATATTTTTACTGTATTAAAACATGTAATAAAGGTCTAACTTTGTATACAAACCCAGTATGATTTTTTTGAGACATTGTTTTTGGTGGGATGGAAATGCATCTTATATCAAATATGTATACATTTGTGTTAGTCATACGTGCAGCCACACATACAAAGCGGTTTAATGTTTATTTTGCAACCTTGAATCCTGGATTTAATACCACTGTGTGGCATCTTGGGTACCTTCAGATTGACTCATGCTTTGTGAGCCAATTTGGAAACTATGTAGAAACTCATGAGAAGGGCTAAGCTCCAGCCATAATGCATTGGTGTCACACTGATGCTACCCGAGAATTTCATTGAGGGTACATGTCTTTGGAATAGTCAGCCACTTTGTATGCTAGATCAAGTATTTGGCTTCCCAGTTGATCAATATATCAAAATCAGTGGAATGCTCGATTGTGTATGTGTATCTGCTTCAGATGACTCTAAATTTATATGTCAAATAAAAATGCTTTTTACTATTTAGTTTGAGTTTAGCTTGTATCTGTTTTATTATGAAAAATAAGACTGGGCGTAGGGGATCAGTAAAGATAACTGAAATCCTCGGATACAGTGTCTCGGCATGGTAAGAGTTTAAAAAAAAAAAGACTGGATCAAGTAAGAAGATGAAAAAAAAAATATGTTGTAGAGCTGAAATGACCACACAGGTCAGGTATTAAAAACTATTGAATCGTAGTTGTTGTATTCAAATTCACAGTCAATTTTGTTGTGTTGCTGACTGGGTAGCAATATTGTATTCTGTATTGCTTTTGTTCATCTCTCTGAAATAAGGACCAGATTTCCTTTTGATAAAAGACTGATACAGCTTTATCACTCCAGTGATTCATATAATGTCCAGCAATCAAGTATATTATCACATGTTTTGCTTTATCTTTTAGATTGTTTATAAAATATTTTTGTTTTCCAGATGGGTGATAAAGAAGTACTCATCAATTTGACGGGTCACAACAAAGAAGCTGTCTTGGCACACCTGGCTCAACTGACACCAGAGCAACAGCAAGTGTACCTTAAACACAAAGCTAAGTTTATTGTCAAGTTGGATCAAGCTAATTCACAGCTCCTGCAAGCACAGCAGCAACAGCAGCAGCAGCAGCAGCAACAACAACAACAACAGCAGCAGCAGCATCAACACCAACATCATCAGCAGCATCAACAACAACAGCAGCAGCAACACCATCATCACCATCAGCAACAGTTACAACCACGACAGATCCGACAGCAGCAAACGACTGCAACTGTTGCAGCTGCCACAAATATGTCTGGTGGTACTGTTATAATAAGTAAAGGCCAACAAATATCTCGGCATACTTGTAAAGGACAAATGGTTATGGACACCAAAATACCAGTCCCAGTTCAGGTGGGTTGATTTCTTGTTTCAAGGCAACAGCTTCTCAAAGAGGCCTTTCTCCTTTGAATAAGAGATTTTCCTATTAATTATTTTAATATTTATTTCAAGCCAAGCAGGCTCTTTGAGTGGGAATTGGTAACATGAAAGAATTACAGCTGATATTTCCACTATTTTGGAGAAGCCCTAGTCTGTCAAAAGTTTAGGATCAACCCTAGCAAGATTTCAAGATAAACTACAAAACTGAACTGAATAAAATGATACTTGATGCTCAAGTTGTTGATACGTTTGGTATTCAGGTCAAATGCATCTTCACAAATAAAACATCACCTTTCAAGCCACTGAGTATGGCTGAACTCATAGAAATGAGTTGTAAGGAACCGTAAACAAATTCTTAACTTAATTTGCCAAGGCTTCTCTCTTTTGAATACTAATAAAAAGAACATTATTCTTTTGATTATGGAGCAGCAACCATCAAATCGGTTTTATGACTGGCTCCTGGAATTGCTAAAATAAATAAAAGAGGAATACAAGCTCAAATATCAGTAATAAAAACTAAAGTTCAGTTTTACAACTGAATCTTAGTTTTTATTTACCTAAACTGAGTTGCTAATAGCCAACAAGATATATTAAAGCAAAGCAGAATAAACATGTTTGCTATATATTTGGCTTATATTTTTAATCAGTAATTCACAGGCTAAAAATACAAGCCACTGTTTAAGAAAGGTCATTTACATGCACCAAGTACATTAAATCTCTTAGTGATTCATTTTTCAGCCTTCATCAAAGCTTCAAATTGGAATTTAATTTTATTAATTTCAACTTTGTACATTTTGTAATTATTAAGAGGTATTCAGTATATCAAACTATTTCTTTCTAGGAGTTTGATAAAAATTTGGTGCAGATCAAAGTAGAACCAGGTCAGTCATCGACTGTGATAAAGTCATCTGGAAAGGCACAAAAACGACCAGCTGAACTGTCCAAAGGAGTTGTGTAAGTATATAATTAAGCATGCTTAACAGTTTATTGCTTTGAAGAGTTCAGTGAAAAATAAAAATTGTCAGGTATTTTGTTGGTATAATTACTATTAGCTATTCTTGTATATTTTAGGGCATCTGAAATCTTTGTCTTCTGTCAGTCTAAGATATTTTGTCTATCCCATTGCTTCCCCTCAATACAGAGTTTTTAGTTTCTACCAGTTTTCTTCCTACATATTGAGCAAAATCATTTCTAAGATGGTGCTATGATCTTCTGTCCTTTGTTAAAAAATAAGATATTGGTCTTTGCCATGCTTTTGAAGTTTTGGCTCAAAACTATTTTCTCAAGTTTGAAACTTACTTTTGTAGATTGTTATCAAATTCTCAGCATGATCTTCTTCAAACTGTAAGGAATAGTAAAAAGAACTAAAAACACAACCTAAATGAATGCTCATTTTTTATGCTAAATTCCACACTGAATTGTCTATCAATTTATATTTTGTAAACTGTTTGAACAGCTCTCGTAAACTATTTAGCTCAAGTAGTGCCAATTAAGGCAGCATACTATGGTATTTCAAAGATCTTCCATGGGTAGTCAAATGTAGACTAGAGTTGTTTATTCTTAGCTAAGAATTCTTGCAGTTTTCTCATGACATATATATATATATCTGTGGTTCTATAATTCTGGCACAAATTCAAACAGTATCTTATCCAAAGTAATCTTATTTTGCATTAGCTTGCTGAAACTTTCTCAGATTGGTTAAGTTTGAAACCTAGTCTCTGATAATCATTGCAATAAGACCTTTACAAACAACACCTTTAAGGGGACAAGTCCTGAGAGGAGGTATTTATAATCAGAATTGTAAGACTTGGAGTTTCTCAGAGTATCTGCACATCTCTTTTACTGATTTATATGACTCCAAAGCATTGATGCCTGACATTGAGCAGTTTGAGACATCATTTATGCAGATATGATTTTACAGTTTTTGATACAAACCATGACTCTGAAATGATCACCAACAAACTGAACAAATGCCTGGCCGTTTCTTTTGGCATTTTTTGCAGGCAGAAGAACGCAGTACACAGTATCTGGATTGACTGTGATTTTGTTCACACTGCAAAGTGTATATTTCCACTTTTGTTCCCAAGTCCAATTCTGTGTCAGTACACTATTTCTGGAGCAGCAACCCTAAATACTAACAGTCACATTTGATACAGTAGTCATATTCTTACCATATTGTTGAAGAATGACAGGACCTACTCAACAAAGAAAGATCCTTGTTCAGTTATTTGAGGCATTGCTTGAGCACAGGACAAATCCATACTTATGGCAATCTACAAAACAAGGAGACAATTCTCAATAATATCAGTTTTATCTGATGCAGCATTGAAGAAAATGCAAATTAGTACAGAATACAGCTCTTTGAGTAGCAGCTGAAGACCATCTGCACCATGAGACAAAAACTGAAAGTACCACCACATTTAGATCCTATAGTTTCACAACACTATGCTCTTCAAATGCAAAATAAAGCCAACTCTATCACAATTCTACATGAAATTCATGCCATTTAGAAATTTATCAACGAGCTGAATGTCGACCCAATGAAAGCACCAGATTGACAGTACCTTGGTAGATAAAGCAATAAAGGGTCTGAAGACAAGGAAAGCCCCTGGCCCATCATAAATCACCACAGAGATGCTTAAAATATCTGGCGGTGTCGGCTATTGTCTAGTCACCCGTAAAGTCAATCAAGTGATACATGAAGGAGTCATACCCAATGACTGGTGTAGCAGCACCATAGTCAACTGCTACAAAGGTAAAGGTGATGCATTAGATATGAATAATTACAGAGGTATCAAGTTGTTGGATCAGGTAATGAAAGTCACAGAGAGGGTCATAGCCCAACTAATTAGAGAAAGAGTCAGCCTAAATGAGATGCAGTTTGGGTTTGTGCCAGGGAAAAGCACCACTGATGCTATATTTCTGGTAAGACAACTACAGGAGAAATACCCAGCCAAAGATAAACCTCTGTACCTGGCTTTTGTTGACATGGAGGAAATCTTTGACAAGGTCCCCCAATCCCTTATCTGGTGGTCAATGTGGAAACTAGGGATAGATGAGTGGTTAGTGAGAGCTGTACAAGCCACGTACGGGGATGCTGTCAGTAAGGTAGGGGTTGGCAACAAGTAAAGTGAAGAATTCCAGGTAGGAGTAGAAGTCCACCAAGGATCAGCCCTCTCTTATTCATCATAGTCCTCCAGGCAATAACAGAGGAATTCAAGACAGAATGCCCTTGGGAACTTCTCTATGCTGATGACCTTGTTCTAATAGCTGGGTCATTATCAGAACTAGAGAGAAGTTTCAGGTGTGGAAGCAAGGTCTAGAATCGAAGGCCTTAGAGTCAGTCTAGCAAAAACCAAAGTCTTAATAAGTAGGAAGGCAGACAAACCACAAATCCCTTCAGGTAGATGGCCCTGCTCAATCTGTAGAAAAAGCATAGGTAGAGACTACATAAGATGTACCTTGTGTAAGCTATGGACACATAAGAGGTGCAGCAATATCAAAGGAAGGCTAACTGGGAAGTTAGTTTTTGTGTGTGGCAATAAACACTGAAAATGTGCTGAGAACAATTTCTGCCACATTCCAGGGGGGAAAACTATAAGTAGTTTATAGCTTCTGTTACCTTTATCTAGGTGACCAAATCAGTAGCAGGGGTGGATGCTCTGAGAGTGTAGCTACTAGAATAATAAGAATAGCCTGGTCAAAGTTCAGAGAGCTCCTACCTCTGCCTTTGGTGACAAAGGGCTTCTCGCTCAGAGTAAAAGGTAGGCTGTATGATGCTAGTATGCTCCACTGGATGTGTAATGTCAATGTGCATACACGACTGAGTGTAAGTGCCTTGAGAGAAAAGTTGGACAAATGAAGCATCAGATGTGGTATGCAAGAGAGACGACTGCGCTGGTATGGTCATGTGTTGCATATGGATGAGGACAGCTGTGTGAAAAAGTGTCATACCCTCGCAGTAGAGGGAAAGAGGGAACCTGTGGAAGAGGGAGACCCAGGAAGACCTGGGATGAGGTGGTGAAGCACAACCTTCAAACACTGAGCCTCACCAAGGCGAAGACAAGTGACCGAGACCTTTGGAGATATGCTGTGCTTGAGAAAACCCAGCAAACCATAACCGTGACCGCCTGATTGACACGGGTGCTGGTGGCATGTAAAAAGCACCATTCAAGCGTGGTTGATGCCAGTGCTGCCTGACTGGCCCCCGTGCCGGTGGCACATAAAAAACGCCCACTACACTCTTGGAGTGGTTGGCGTTAGGAAGGGCATCCAACTGTAGAACTTTGCCAGATCGGATTGGAGTCTGGTGCAGCCTTCAAGTTTGCCAGCCCTCATTCAGACCATCCAACCCATGTCAGCATGGAAAGCAGACATTAAACGATGATGATGATGATGATGATGAGAATGGAAAAATATCACTGTTTTGCTGTTGATACAGTTCAAAGCTACTAACTTCAAATCCTACCAAGCAGGTGGCTACTATCACCAGACCAGCTCATTAGCAATAAAGAATTATGTCTACCAGAGGAAACAAGATTCACAGGAGCAATGTTGCTGTCTGTCTGTCTTGTTTTTTATCTTCCTGCTGACCATCTCACTCAATAGATCCAGATCTAGAAATTACCAGCATATGTCTAGTTTATTATTCTGCTTCACAAGATGTCCAATATCTCTTCCCATATTTAACTAACTCCCCCAATCTAAATGTACTGGACTTCTGGAGCAACTCCAGGAAGGTAGCTGAGTGGCTACTACAACTGAACCTCTGTTGGGCCACTGCAACAATAACACCACCTTTAATGCACTCCCTTATAGCATCTAAATAACCTGAGGCTTTCAGAATTCCAACAGGTATTCTTGTTCCTGCTTTTTGATTGTTTGTATTCTGTTTATCACAAGAATAAAAAAAAAGAAAGAAAGAAACTTGTGTAGCTTTTTAGCTTTCAGGTTATTGGCCTACAAAAGCCCATAGCATTCTGATTTTTGAAGAAATGATTCAGTTGATTTGTGACATTTTACAATTGATTTCCTTCCTCCTGAATTTATACAGCTTCCAATCGGAACTGGTGTAAAAAATAAATTCAAAACATTTAAAATGATTTCAGAAAAAATATGGCAGGAGTCCTCATTGGCTGATTTATTATGATATTGTTCTGTTAAGGGGAAGGGTTTACAGTGCAGACTCTTGTCTCTAGTAATACATGCTCAGTGTATTAGCTTAGTTTACAGATAGCATACCTTACATTTTATAACAGAAAATATTTTGGTACTTAATTCAAATGTTGTCATTGGCCACCAAATTGGCAGAATCATTAAAATGTTAGTAAAAATACCTTGCAGTGTTTGTTCTACAACACAATTTGTCTTACTGCTATGTTTTTGTGTTGGTCTATAGTGATTATTGTAATCTTTGGAGAGGGCTTCTTTCTGGAAACTACATTATAAAAAGAATTTGTCTCTGTAGCAGCTAACATTTCTATGATTTATTATCAAAGTGCCAGCTGTGTGGGTTTTGTTTCATAATTACTGATCATTTATGTTCGATATATTTCAGTGTTCTAGTATCATCAGTTTATTTTCTATTTCAAAACAGAATTCACCAACGATTGAACCATGATCAAGCTTGCGCATTGAAAGCAGACATGAAGACCCCTTTTAAAGACAAATCAGATGCTTGCCAACGTCTTATTTGTTTCCATGTATTCCAGGATTGGGGACCAAATCAAGAAAAATTGGACAAAGGTTAGTTTCTCTTGCTCAGTTGATTTTATCATCATAGTTGAGACATTAGCAGCATCATTAGTCCTTTAATCACTTTCATTTTGTTCCTTACAAATAATCTACTAATCTTTTGCTTTGGAAAATTTTATTTTAAAAGTCTGTCAAATGAGAAAAGCCTGTTCATGTACATTGACAGAAAAATTCATTTGGTGAGAAAGCAAATATTGTTGCTTAAATTTTACATCAGTTGTTTGGGTTTTTCTTTTAAAGTACTAATCATACCAGGTAGTTCTCTGGTGATAGTAACTAATTTATAAAATGTTGGTGTGTAGAAATCTCTTTATCTTGCGAGAACATTTGAAGTAAGGAAAAGATTTGGAATTATGCCATCTTATTATACAAACAAGTTGAACACCTCTTTTTAGTTATAACTAGCTACAATTTATTTGGTATTGTGACTAGTTTTAATGAACTGGTCTATTTGTTGTAAGGTCGCTAATTCAAAATTTGATTCAACTGTTGTGTTTATTATACACAGTCCAGATGTTTGAATCAGTCTGCTTGGCTGAATATGGATACCACTCTTGGTTCAGTTCAGTAGTTGTCAATGCAGCCATAGAGAAACAACTCAAGCATGATTGCATGACCATGTGATTCAGAAGTTGTCTTAGTAACTGTTTGCTTCTAAACCCACTGTGCAACACTTTGAGCAAATTAGATGTCTTTTCTATCCCCACCAATCAGCCAAAGCTTTGTGAGTGAAGTTCAGTCGACAGGAACTATGTGCCAGACCTTCATATGTGTGTGTGTGTGTGTGTGTGTGGGTGAAATCTATTGGCAAGATATGGCTTAATAAAATTGGTAAGGTGGACTTTGTCTTTTGTCCCTTATGAGATTGATAAAATAAGGAGCAAACCAGTACTAGAGTTATTGTAATCACTTACAAGACTTTTGAAAGTGGTGTTTCTGCAAAGTTACAGTCTAAAGACTGAGAATAGTGAAAGAATAAAATAACTCCCATAATTCAAAACAGATAAATTTTCAGAATCATTCCAACATTGAATAAATAGTGTTTTTCTTTTATGGTTAAAAAAAAAAAAAAAGGAGAGGCGCAGGAGTGGCTGTGTGGTAAGTAGCTTGCTAACCAACCACATGGTTCCGGGTTCAGTCCCACTGCGTGGCATCTTGGGCAAGTGTCTTCTGCTATAGCCCCGGGCCGACCAATGCCTTGTGAGTGGATTTGGTAGACGGAAACTGAAAGAAGCCTGTCATATATATGTACATATATATATGTATATATATATATATATATATATATATATATATATATATATGTCTGTGTTTGTTCCCCGAGCATTGCTTGACAACCGATGCTGGTGTGTTTACGTCCCCGTCACTTAGCGGTTCGGCAAAAGAGACTGATAGAATAAGTACTGGGCTTACAAAGAATAAGTCCTGGAGTCGATTTACTTGACTAAAGGCGCTGCTCCAGCATGGCCGCAGTCAAATGACTGAAACGAGTAAAAGAGTAAAGAGTAAGAGAGGGAGTTGTACTTTGGCAAGAGAGGTGATGTGAAATCAGTGTGTTGAGACTGGAAAGTCACGTTAGTCATTTAAAATAGACGTATATATATATATATATATATATATATATATATATGGGCGTTAAATGATGATGATTGTTATATTTACTTTATTTTGTAATTGTGTTATATATTACTATAAACTATCAGTCTTTTGTACATCTACAACCTCACCACAAACACTTACTCCACTGTGGTGTGACAGTACACGTAATCATATAATATTTTACTTACGCTTTCCGTGCTGGCATGCAGATTAAGATTTTCTAGGCCTCTGGGTTACAAGTATTTTGAAGCTTTCCCCTGTCAGATTTTCAGTAATTTTTCTGTTAATCTTTGGAGACCCCATTTCAATGGCAGAGGCTTCTTCTATGCCTTAATCCAACACAGCTAGCATAGTTAAGCAAGGTCATTACTGTCTAAGTTGGTTCTTATCTGTCCTTGCTGTCCTCCTTCACAGATTAAGGAACCATGTCACATGAAAAGCATTCCATTTTTAGTATGAGTTCTATGGTTGGATACTTTTAACACCAACCACTTTATAGGGTGTACTGGGTGCATTTTATCATGGCACCATCACTAGAGAGGCTGTAATATCTCAGACAGATTAAACATCCTCTCGACCCTCTGTTGTCTCTACTCATTCGTTAATTACTTCACAAAGTATACCAGGTGCATTATATCTAATATCAGTTCTGTTGAAGTTGCCGTGTGCTCTGTAAAGCAAAAGCTTACTACTCTACAATGTCTCTATTTAATGCAACATAACCAAGAAGCTGAATAGAAAAGAGAATGATGACAGAATTATATTAACAAAAGTTAATATAGTGAAGTATGTATCTTTTAAATAACATTCATGGCTCTGCCATGGGATATAGAGAAAGAAAAAAATTTTATGGATAAAGTTGAACTGTTTATGTTAGTTTAAATTTATATTGATTTTTCAAAAATTATATTCCATTAGCTGATCAACTATTTGAACAAGCTGCTGAAGAAATCTTAAAGAAAAAACAGTCAATGTTTGACAAATATAGAATTTTACTACTTGAAGAAAGTATGGTAAGTATTTCACATTTCTAAATAATAATTTAAAAAGAAAAAAAAAAATGAGAGTGATCGTGATCCTTCCCTTCTGTTATCATCATCAATCTGGCAGAATCATTAGCATGCCAGGCAAAATGCTGCTGTGGTATTTTTTCTTTTGGCTGTTTATATTCTGAGTTCAAATATTGCTGAAGTCAACGTTGTCTTAAGAGTGGTGAGCTGGCAGAATCGTTGCCGTGTCAGTCAAAATGCTTAGTATTCTTTTATCCATCTTTAAATTCTGAGTTCAAATGCTGCTGTGGTTGATAAATTAAGTCCCAGTTGAGCACTAAAGTTGATGTAATTGACTAGCTCCCTCTCCAATAATTTCAGACTTTGTGCCTGTAGCAGAAAGAGTTTGTTATTATTATTATTTCTCTTTATCACAGGTCTCGTTGGAGCTCCTGGAATCTTTCCTGATTATTCTGGCTGTGCCAAGGAGGCAAGCCTTTGTAACAGTTCTGCTGGGCACTCTATTCTAATTTCCTTGACTTTCCCCTTGATGTCTTCTGATACTGTTCCAAATGACCCAACAATAATTGGCACTATCTTCACCTTCTTCATTTTCCATAGCCGGGCTATTTTGTACTTCAGAGGGTTGTATCTATCTTTTTGCCTTCCTTCTTGACTATTCCCGGGTTAAAGGGGCATGCAACATCAACTATATAGTACATGAGGTGCATCATGTCCCCCACCACTAGGTCCGCTCTGTTATGCTCTAGCACCTGATCTGTTTGGATTGGGATATCTCAGAGGATTTTGCTAGTCTCCAACTCCACCACACTCTGCAGTTTGTGTTCATATCATGTCTTGCCTTTCTCTAGCCCCCATTTTTCATACAGTTTCCAATGTAGCACTTTTGCTACCAGATCATGCCACCACAACTTGTAGTGGGTTTGGGCAAGACTAGGGCATTCGTTTGTGATATGGGCAATGGTTTCATTCACACTATTGCAGATGTGACACAGTAGAAACACTTGCTCATTCCTAAGGTTGACCCTCCAGTTCATAGCCAAAGCTTGGTCCTGCGTTTCTAGTATAGTGTTTTTGGCCTATTTTTGTAGGGTTCCTTTCATCAGCCAATCCCACCTATTTTTCCCTACAACTTCTGTTGTGGCTATATGGAACAGATTGCTTGTTGCGTAATTCTTCTTCCTGTCCTTTTTGTACTTCTTCCTTTGTTTTCCCTTTTTTCTGCTCTCAATACTCCCTTGTTTCTGTTATTAGCAAGGTTTCCATTACTTTGGGCCAGGTATCTCATTAATCCCTTGATTTAGATATGCATGCACTCTTCCACACTTATCAGTCCTCTTCCTCCATTTGTTCTCTTCATGTACAGGCAAACAGTGTGTCTGCATGTGAATGATGGGCTCCATGCATTGTTAGGAGCTTTCTTGACTTGCTGTCCGTCTCCTTTAGCTCCTCCTCTGTCCACTTCAGGATTCCTGTGCCATAATGAACTACTGCGACTGTGCTTGAGTTTATTGCCAGAATTATGTTTCTGGCATTCAGCTTTGAACTCGATATTTTTCTTGCCGCAGTTACTCTCTTTTCGTCTTTTCTTTCTTGTCGTGGTGTTTGATTCCATCTGCCTCAAGTATTCCCAGGTATTCGTAGCTGGATTGAGGTTGAATTGCCTTCATCATTTCACCACTTGGCAACCACATACCTTCTGTCTTGGCAAGCTTTCCTCTTTCATCACCATCGTAGCACATTTTGAGAGTCCAAACTCCATCTTAATATCATTGGAGAAAATCTGCACAAACTGGACTAGGCTGTCCAGTTCTGCCTCACTCTTTGTGAATAGCTTCAGGTTGTCCATGAATAGCAAGTGGTTTAGTTTTCTCTTACCTCTTCCCAGATCATACCCCAACTTTATTTTCTGTAGTATTTCACTCAAGGGGATCATTCCCAGCACAAATATCAGTGGGGGTACACTCCCCCCCTGGAAGATTCCTCTCTTGATTTTTCACCTTTCCTAGTACTTGCTTCCCTGCTGTCAATTCCATTCTCCAGCATTTCATGCTATTCTGTATAAGGCTTCTCATAGTTTCTGCTACTCCATACATTTTCATTGTTCTTATTATCCAAGAGTGCGGTATCATACCGTATGCTTTGCGATAATTAACCCATGCCATGCTCAGGTTAGTATGTCTTCCCTTGCAGTTCCTGATAATTAAATTATCAATTAAGAGCTGATCCTTCATTCCCCGGCTCCTTTTTCAGCATCCTTTCTTCTCAATGGGTAGCAGCTCATTTTTTTCCAAGTATCTGTACAGTTCACCGGCCAAAGCAGCTGACATTAGTTTCAACATTAGTAGTTGGCATGTTATTGGTCTAAAGTTGGATGCAGCATTTCCCTTTTCAGGATCCTTGACACATAACAATGTCTTTCCCTTTGTCGTCCAGCTGGGTACTGTGCCTTCTTGCAAGCACACATATCCCTGTGATATAACTCTTCCTGTTACTTCAGCTTCATTTCTTGAGAATGCATTTATATCTACACTTTACTCTACGTCTTCACTGCTGCCATTCGTTTTTCTGTTCTCACTGGACACCTTACCTGCTGGTGAAATATTATTTCTATATCTTCTACTTTCCTTTTTATCTCTTCTATTTCCATGTCTGTTAACCACCATTTTGTTCTTACTGCTCTTGCGTGATCGGCTAACTGTTGTGCTCACTTATTTCGAAGAGTCTTGTTTCATTCCATTTTGCTTTCATTCATTGTCGGAATCCTTTTCTACTGGGTTCACTCTTGATCCAGTATTCAATTACTGTTCACTTTGCCTCTTTATCCCACCTTCTTCTCTGCCTGTGGTTTTGTGTATAAGCTGTCTCTGGGTGATGACCAGGCCTGCACTGCTCAATCACAGGGCACCTGCCAGGCAAAAGGCTTTCACCTTTGTTCCAGCCTCTTTAACACCATTATTTGATACATTTGTATTTGACATTTTCATTCAACAATGAAGTTTGTGTTTTAAGGTTAGCCACCAACTGGCATTTTTATCGCGACACCCTTTCTAGTAAGATTGTCAACCACAACTGCAGAGCTCTTACTACCCATAAGTTGAGCCTGTTCCCTTACCATTTCTGTGTGTTGGGGACCATGATCCTGATTCTCACTAGGAGACAGATGAGCGTCAGTTGGTCCTGTATCTTCATCCAAACATTGCTCCGGACTTAAGTCCCGATTTGTCGTTTATTTGCATTCATTCCATTCATGGAACTGCAGGACACTGACAGGTTGTCACCTCTGTGACTAAGGAGTCCTATCTACCCCAGTTTTTAAGTCAGAGTGTTCATTCTCCTAGGCAGACTACCAACCAAGGATCACGAGTTCAGTCTACACGTTTTCAGAATGACCATTGACTCTCTCAAGTTCCTCTGTCCTTTGCCGAGCTTTGTTTTTAATCCCACAGGGTGTCGAAAATCCATCCTCTTCACCAAGCAAGCTTAGTGGGGTTGCTGGTTTAGTTGCCGACAACTCGACGGTTTCACAATGCCATTTATTATTCATTCTGGGTAATTATTTACTTGTTCACTATTACAACTATAATCCCTATTTTATTATTTACTTGTTCACTAATAAAAGAGATTTATTATTATTGTTGTTGTTGTTAAGGCAGTGAAATGGCAGTATCATTAGCACATCAAAGAAAATGCTTATCAGTATTCCTTCTCTCTGAGGCAAACTTTGTGTTTCATCCTTTCAGGGTTGGTAAAATAAAATACCAGTAAAATACTAGAGTTCATATAATCAACTAGTGCCCCCAGCAGCCCTCAAAAATTACTGGCCTTGTACCAAAATTTAAAACAATTATTATTCTTGTTGTTTCTAACGTAGGCACAAAACCAGATGGTGAGCATGGAGGTATTGTCAGTTAAATTAATCTTTGTACTTGAATGTTACTTTATTAACTCTGAAAGGATGAAAGGCAGTCACTGAAGTTAACTTTGTCTCTTCTATTTTTGGAGTCAGGAGTTTCAGAATTGCTTTCATTTTTGACTAGATCTCTCCTCACCCTCTTGGCTTTATATTTTTTGTTATTATTCCTATTCCTGTTTTTTCTACACTTGAAATTACCAATCTGGAAAAAAAAATTTTCTTCACAATTCCATTTTGTCACATTTTAACTCTGGCACCCTCCCACTTTTTTATTTTTATTTTTATTCTCTGGCCCCATTCTTTACTATTCCTGTTTGGCTTGTAAAGACAACAGGTTACATTGGTAGAATTGTTTCGAGTGTTTGAAGAAATGCTTGATGGTATTTCTTTTGGTTAAAATATAAGGTGGCGAGCTGGCAGAAACGTTAGCACGACGGGCAAAATGCGTAGCCGTATTTCGTCTGCCGTTACGTTCCGAGTTCAAATTCCGCCGAGGTCGACTTTGCCTTTCATCCTTTCGGGGTCGATAAATTAAGTACCAGTTACGCACTGGGGTCGATGTAATTGACTTAATACCTATGTCTGTCCTTGTTTGTCCCCTCTGTGTTTAGCCCCTTGTGGGTAATAAAGAAATAGGTATTTCTTTTGGTTCTTTACATCGTATAGTTTTAGGTTCTATTTAATCTCTTACCATTGCAAATCTCAAATTCATCTTTCTAATCTCATATATTCAAGTTTACTTTTTCTTTGTGCATTTTCATTGTCTGCCTATCTGTACGGGTGAGTGAATGTGTGTGTATGTAATTACCCTTAATTTGTACATAGATTTGGTCATTGTCATATTTAATGATTGATTTATTTTATTAAAGCGAGATAAGCCATCAGCTGAAATGGTGATGATCCAGCGAATGCTTAATCAAGATATGACTGCTGTTCTTGAAGAAGAGAGAAAACTGGCTGCATCCCATCCAGGTAAATACTCCCAGAGTTTGTTAGGGTTATACAACTTAACCCTTTAGTGTTTACATTATTTTGCCAAAGTTAATCCTTTTTTATCCACTTTGTTTTGAACTAATCATTCATCATCTTGTAGTTATGAGAATTTGATGAGGTAGCTGTTAATTTTTAAAACTATATTGTAGGGTTGGTGTGAGAGACCAGATCTGGCCATTTGAACATAAAACAGGCAGAATACTTTTGGCCGGATATGGCCGGTCTAAATGCTAAAGGGTTAAATTATTTTTCCTTTTCATTTTAAGGCACTGGTTACGAAATGTGCACTGGTGCCCTGAGTGATCTGCTGAGAGGTCAGATATTCATACGACATCACTGTTTTGTTTTGGTTTCAAAGACTAATACTGGTTTATGTTCTCAAAGGTCTGACGAGTTTTATTCGTTCACAGGTGTTAGCACAAATGCTCATAAGCTCAAGGGAGGTAACTCTTCCTGTAAGTTTATCACAGCAGAGACAATCTCAAGAGCTATACTCCATGGAAATGAAGGCTTGAGTTGGTTTCTCTATAAAGCATTGAGATATTGTACTTACCATAACATCCTACACTGATTTGATAATCTCTAATTACGTTTTTGAAAAGCCTAGTCTTCAGCAGTTGCAATATTAAGATCAACTTCATAGTTTTAATATCCATAATATTATTTTTTTGAAGGGGTGGTGGTTGGTTTGCAAGATTGCATATCTTCATTCATATCACTCAAGCATCATATCGATGGGACTTGCTTATAGTTCTGTTCATATATATTTTTCCTTGTACTTTCTGTGCTTACTCTTACCACAAATGCCTTCTCTTAACTAAATAGTATTTTTTTTGCCACTTGGTGCTTAAGATGAAATCTTGATTAGTAAGTATTACATTTAACAGAGTAAACTGAATGCTAAAGTGTGAAATGGTTTCCAAACAATTAAAGAATTATAATAATATTTATGAGTTTGGTGGTTATTAACTTAATTTTTAGAGTGTATAGATGCAGTGTTCCAGATGTGTTGTTTTTGATAGATTTAAACTAAGAGTTTTTACTTTTAAAGGAATAACATATCAGGGTTGTACTTGCTTGATTACTGATTAGGATCTGAGAGTGTAAATTGAAACTAAAACGATTGTAGCATGGAGGACACATGTTGGCCATTAAAAAAAAACACAAACGCACACTGTTAACTTTATATAAACATTTATTTGGTGTCAAAATTTATGTCACACCAATTGTGACCTGATCACTGACATAGTTCCACTGTAGCCTTAAGAAAGGTAATAACATTCTTAATCATGAAGCCATCTTCTAGAATGAGACACATGATGATGACTGGAGATAAAAAAAAAAACAATCGAAACACTGTGATTGTACAATCGAAAACCTAAAATAATAATTCATTTTGGATTTTTTAGATTTTGTCAACTTGAGGAACAGTCAAATCTTGATGTTTTACAGATTGTTATCCTACAAATGAAAGTTTCTCTTTTTCTTTGGCTTGTAATAGAATTACAATTTGGTTTCTACTTCATGATATTGTGGTTTGTATCTGACTTGGTTTCACTGGCTGTGCATGTAGAAGTTACAGTTTAGACAGTGTGTCTCCAATCTCTAATGCTATTATATGTTCTTAGTAAATATACTTAACTCCTACTGGGCCCTAGTTTATGTATCTGGGGCTGGTGATTGTTGCTGGTCATTGCTGTTAATTTGAGATTGTTATTAGTTTGTGTGTGAGTGCATGTATGCAAGTGAGTTTATTTGTGATTTGTTTGGCACACATCTTTCTAAAACTTCGTTTTTTAGATTATTAAATTAGTGTTATAATTGATTCAAATACGAAATAGATTTTTAATTTTGTTTAACTTTTGTTTTTGCAGATGCTTTTGAACCAATGCCAGTAAAGCTGCTTAAACTAGACAAAGAATCTGAAAATTCTGATTTCAAACAGGAATGTGTTAAAGCAGAACCTGTTGATGAATACATCCAATGTAAATCTAACTCCCAAAGTAAAATGGGTCATGTTAATGTGCATAAAAAGGAAGTTATCGATAGCAAGGATGAACGTTCTGAAACGGGGAAGAAGTGGAAATGTTCTGAACCTGAACGAAGCCACTCTCCTCCACACAGTGTGAAGCTAGTCATCCGAAATGATGGTGTCAGTTTTAGTAGCAGCCTCTCACTTAAGGTGAAAAAAGAAAAGTCACGGAAATCACAAAAGACTGTGAAATCAGAACCACTCAGTAGTGTTTCAATAAAGAAAGAGCCTCCAGACATCAAACCACAGTTGCCTGAAGTTAAACCGGCTCCTTTCAGTCAAGAGAACTATGATGAGTGGAAAACGTCGTCGTCATCGAACAATTTGTCAGCAGTCAAGCAAGAATCTTCGCCCTATCATAGTTGTGCTGCTGCTGCTGTGGCCCGAACAACTGCAGTAGCAACCACAACTCCCACAACGACAACTCCTGTAACTATGTTACCCCTTTCAACTGTAGAATCACTCACCTCATCTGCAACTTTGTCCACATCAAGGGTAGTGTCGAATCCAATGGGGTTGGAGGTTAGCTGTTCGTCTGTTACACCAGCACCTTTAACCAGTTCCCATTCTTCCTCTGTGGCTGCAATGCCTCCCCCAGCAGCCACAGCTTCTTCCTCAACAACTGTATTTTCTAAAAACTGTGAAACTTCTAACAATGATATTTTCATGGACGAAGAAGATTTCTTAGAAGGTCAGTTGGCAAGTCAAGATAGAAAACTTATACCCCAACGAACGCGAATTATGTCTGATTCAGAACTTCTTGAAGAGCCTACTCCTGATGATATGCTCTCTTCTTTCCATGGGCTTGATTTCACTGTTGATTTTATCCTCCCTGAAAATCACTCCTCTGGAAGCATTAAACAGGAGCTAAATCCGTCAGAATCAGCAGTGTCTCAATTTTCTTTAAATAATTCCAATTCACATTCTTTCTCTTTAGGGAACAGTCGCTTCAGTCCTAAGAACTTTGAACCTGATACATCAGCTACATATTCACTTGAAGACTTTGTGACTGATGACTTACTCAGCAATTGCCATTTCTCCTTGCAGCCTTCTGCAGATTTAGGCACTGAAGAACTCTCTCTTCCTGCTGCTACTAGTTCTGAGCTGCAAAATGCAGTCGACAGTATTGTAAACTTTGAAGGAACTGATAGCATAGCTGTTTCTGAGTGTAGTCTGGACTCACTGGCACATAGAAATAATTTGGTATTGAACACCGAAGATGCCGTCCAGTCAATCTTAGCTGGAACAGCTTCATTACACAGTTCTGAATCATCAGCTCCTACTGTTGCTATGGCCAGCACAACTACTGCTAATAATAGTAGTAGTAACAGCAGCAACAGTAACAGCAGCAACAACAATAACAACAACAACAACATCATCATTGATAACAGTCCCTCAAATAACAACAATAATAATAATAATAATAGTAATAATAATAATAACAACAACAACAGCAATAACACCTCCACAAACCTCACAACCACCACTTCTACAACCAGCATCACCACTTCCACAAGCAACACCACCACGACCAACAACAACACAACCCCCAACAACAACAACAATGATAATGCTGATAATACCAACAATAACAATACGCAAGCAACTGTCATCTCTGCAACGCCCGTTGATTGTATCACGGACGTTTCAGATGCCTACACCGATCCAAAACTGAAGCAGCAGACTGAGAATGCGGTGAACAGCATTCTCAGCCTGTCTCAAGAACCACCGATGCCCTCTGGTGGCAGTGTTGGTGACTTCTCAATAGACGGTCCACTGGATGACTACGGTAGTGGTAGCTCTCACCTCTCCTGCAATGTAGGAGGCGGTGGAGTGAGTATAGCTAGCTCTCTCGATGGCTCTGGTGCATCAGGCCTTGCTACTGCACCAGCCGGGTCAGACATTGGTACAATGGTTGCCGCAACCGCTGGGGTGCCACAAGACTTCTACTCTTCCGTTCCGGATCGGTCCTTAGATGATAGTTGTTTGGTGAGTGCCGCTGATGCTGGCATGCAAATTGAGGATGATTTAGATGCTGCTGTGCAAAGTATTCTGATGTAATAATAATCAATAAGGATAGTGAAGAAACAAAACAAAACAAAACAACAACAAAAATAATAATACCGGATTAAGAAATGGGAGAAATTTGACAAAATAAATAATAAGTAGCTGGGAGGAAAATGACTGATGTTTTTTTTCTCTTACTGAACATCAGGTATTGAAAAATGTTAATGATATTCGTATGGAAGTATATGAAATTGAAGTGTAAACATATATTTTTTATTTGAAGACTGAGCAATTTGCTGGACAGAACTAGACATTTTGTTGAGAACTCAACTACAACTGAATTACACACAAACATAAAAATACTTGTTAAAAAATTGTTTTCCCTTCTCAATTCCTTTCTCTCTCTCTCTCTCTCTCTCTCTCTCTCTCTCAACATATTTTGCCTCCTCCTCTCTCTCTATCTTTGTTTATATCCTCTTATTTCTCACTCCATCTCTCTCTCTCTCTCTCTCTCTCCTGATTCTCTCATTTATTCACCTTGATGTTATAATGACTGTAATGTGATCATTGTAAACTCTATAACATATCATTTCCAATAAATGACCATTATTCAAAGACAAAAAAGACAAGGAATTCATTATAGATTTTCTTCCTTCTCCCATTTCCCCTGCCTTTCCAATATTTCAAATATCCTTTACCCTCCGCCCACCCATGTCTCAGCCCATATCCCCCATATATTTGTAAATACATTACATGTCTTAACATACACTCTTGTCAATGTGTATGTGTATACATACATATATATATATATATATATATAAAACATATAATATGTATATAGCATTATTATTATTATTATTATATTATTATTATTATTATTATCATCATCTCAAAAAAAGATTTTTTTGGGGCTCCTTAAAATAAAAAAGAAAAGCCCAAGAGCTCATCCTTTCCTCATGCGGTACAGCATTAAAAAGAAAGTAAAAATGAAATAAAAATAAAAATACAATTAAAAAAAAAAACAAATGCCTTCTTTTGGCAATTTATTGTTTGCTCAGCTATTATCTATTTCTAATACTATATGTATGTATGGCATTATTCAGTTTTATTTCAAGATTTCTTCCCAGTAGAGAAAGAGCTGGTTTCTAACCTATATCCAAGGCTCCTTCATAGGAATTTCAACGACATCAACAGGATATTTTTATGTGCAAATTTGTTTTGTTTTATGTATGTATTCTCATGCCTATATTGCATGTCTAGACATGTTCATATATATTTGAATGATAAACTTCTGGACAGTTTTACAGATTTCTACAGTTCCAGTGATGGCTTCAATCTGTAATCTTTGAATCAACTTTCTCCTTTCTGCTTTTGAGAAGCCCAATTTCTCAAGATTGGTATTTAGGCAACATATCCCAGTGCCCCAATAATTACAGGTATAAATCCGAACTTGTAATCGGGGTAGAGTAACAGTAGATTTCTCAATAGTTCTGCATTGGCATTTTCTCTATATTAACATCCACTGGGCAGCTGATTTCCACAACTGTACACAGTTTCTCTTCTCAATCCCAAATCACAATATCTGGTCTATTATATTTTATTGAGGTTTTCACTGAGACATTCCACCAGTTCTCCTTCTTATTACGAGAAGCTATGACTTACACCTGCAATGATTTCATCTCAATCGAAGGAGAGGAGCTTTCTCCGTCCGGGTTGCAGATCCGTGGAACAAGCTGCCAGACGAGATGGTGAAGATGCCGACGACCGCTTTGTTCAAAGCCTCCCTTGACCTCAAGTGGCCTGAACTCTTTACATGAACACCACCCTGTACTTAACTCCATGTCCCCCTACATGGCCTTGCTATTTGCTTTTGAGCCAAATTAACTAACTAACTAACTAACACCATACTGTGGGTTCTTATTTCTTAGGCTTCAGGATTATCCTTCTGACGCATCCCATTGCAAGTGTCTTAGCCACAATACGTCTCATCGGTAGATGACATTTTCGGACAACTGCTTCCGATGTGGGTGATGTCTTCAGTGTTAATTCCGTTTGTATGTATTAGTGTCAGTTTAGAATTAATTTCCTGTTACTACAACAGCAAAAAAAAGAAACCCTGTTGTAATTTTTGTTTCTAAAATTATTGTTTTCCTTTCTCTCTCCTTATTTTTGCCATATCGTCTTTGTTTTATTTATTTTAATCTATCAATTTTCTTAAAGACAGCATCATTAGCACAAAATGCTTAGTGGTATTTCTTTTAGCTGTTTACACCCTGTGTTCAAATCCTGCCAAGGTATCCTTTTGGGGTGAATAAAATAGGTATGAGTTGAGTACAGGTGTCAGTGTAATCGACTAGTCCCTCCAGCCAAATTTCAGGCCTTCTGCCTGTATTAGAAATGATTGTTATTAATATTATTTACGGCCAGTGTACAACGTCTTACGGAGGCAATGTAACCGACGCCGGCGTCGTGTAACTAGCACCTGTGTCGGTGACACGTAAAAGGCACCTTTCGAGCATTGTGTCTCACGGAGGCAATGTAAAATGATGGAGACTTTAACTGGCACCCGTGCCAGTGGTACGTAAAAGCACCCGTTACACTCGGAATGGTTGGCGTTAGGAAGGGCGTCCAGCCGTAGAAGCCATGCCAAATCAGGCTGGAGTCTGGTGCAGCCCCTCAGTTTGCCAGCCCTGGTCAAACCGTCCAACCCATGCCAGCATGGACAACAGACATTAAATGATGATGATTCTGGTTGGCGGGCTGACAGAATTGTTACTATGCCAGACAAAATGCTTAATGGCATTTCGTCCGTCTTCATGTTCTGAGTTCAAATTCCGCCAAGGTTGACTTTACCTTTCATCGTTTTGGGGTCGATAAAATAAGTACCAGTTGAGCATGGGATCGATGTAATCGACTTACACTCTCCCCTGAAATTTTGGCCCTGTGCCAAAACTTGAAACCAGCATTATGCTGTTCAGAGTGGTTGAGTGGTAGAATCAGTAGAGCATTAAACATAAAGCCTTGTGATAGTATATAGTTAACTTCTTTTATCATCTGCATTCAAATCCTCTCAGAGCTAACGTTGCCTTTTATTCTATCAGGGTTGACAAGGAATTAATAAATAATAATTAAAAAGCTGTCAGTTTAATCGACTAACACTTCTCCCCGAATTTCTTAGCTTGCACTTTGTCCTTAGCCATTTTGTTCTGTGTTCTGATACCATCAAGATTATGTCTGCCTTTCAAAACTCTAACGTTGAGAAAGTAAAGTCATGAACTGCTGGTTATTTTATCAAGTAAACTTTTCACCTTCACCGAAAGATTCGTTATTATAAAAGGCGCAAAACTCCAGAATTGTTTGTATGCATGCCAGACAAAATGTTTAGCAGCATTTTGTCTGCTTTTTACGTTCTGAGTTCAAATTCCACCTAGGCTGACTTTATCTTTCATCCTTTCGGGGTTGAGTACTGAGGTCGATGTAATCGACTACCTCACTCCCCTATAATAGAAAGGATTATTATTATTATTATTATTATTATTAAGGCGGCTAGCTGGTAGAATCGTCAGCATGCTGGACGAAATGCTTAGTATACTCAGAACGTAGCGGCAGACGAAATACCTATTTCTTTACTACTCACAAGGAACTAAACACAGAAAGGACAAACAAGGATAGACAAACGGATTAAGTCGATTATATCGACCCCAGTGCGTAACTGGTACTTATTTAATCGACCCCGAAAGGATGAACGGTAAAGTCGACCTCGGCGGGATTTGAACTCAGAATGTAGCGGCAGACGAAATACCACTAAGCATTTCGCTCGGCGTGCTAACGATTCTGCCAGCTCACTGCCTCAAGAGTCATAAATATTGCCAAGTGTAATGGTGCAAGACCGACAGTAACCTTTTGATCGGTCCTATGCCATTACCAAAAGTATACAAAACAATATGGAAATGGAAATAATTGTTCTATTTCTTATTGCGTGTGCTTTCTTCTGACTTTTGGACAATTGCATGGAACTGTATAGTTCCAGGAAAGTTTGCTTTGTGGTTTCAGGATCGATGAGCACGTTGTCTTGTACTACAACCCCAGGCAACAAATAGTTTCTGAGTTCATTTTGATGGCAGAAACTTTGCAGTCGGTCTGTGTGTGTGTGCACCTTGGCCAAGTGTCTTCTACTATAGCCTCGGGCCGACCAAAGCCTTGTGAGTGGATTTGGTAGACGGAAACTGAAAGAAGCCCATCATGTATATGTGTGTGTGTGTGTCTTATTGATTATTCTTAAACAGCGTAGAAGTGGCTGTGTGGTAAGTAGCTTGCTTACCAGCCACATGGTTCCGGGTTCAGTCTCACTGCGTGGCACCTTGGGCAAGTGTCTTCTACTATAGCCTCGGGCCGACCAAAGCCTTGTGAGGGGATTTGGTTGACGGAAACTGAAAGAAGCCCGTCGTATATATGTATATATATATGTGTCTGTGTTTGTTCCCCCCCTCAACATCGCTTGACAACCGATGCTGGTGTGTTTACGTCCCCGTAACTTAGCGGTTCGGCAAAAGAAACCGATAGAATAAGTGCTAGGCTTACAAAGAATAAATCCTGGGGGTCGATTTCCTCGACTAAAGGCGGTGCTCCAGTATGGCCGCAGTCAAATGACTGAAGCAAGTAAAAGAGTATGTTACCATTTGAAGTTTATGTCCCTGTACCTTAGTGGCATGGCAAAAAATAAATATACATAAATAAAATATATATTTAAAAAAAGGAGACCATTAGAGCAGGTACCTGACTTAAAGGTAACTGCAGTCGATTTGATTGACCAAAATTTATCAAGGGTGTGCTCTAACATGGCTGCAGTCCAAATGTTTTGTGCGTGTAAATCGCCATACACCCATGCATTGGTGTATGGCGATATTGAAAGCAAAACTTCAAAGGCACTCAAATGTTTGTAACGAGAAACTAAATAGAAAGACAGATATCGGGAACAAATAAAGTGTATAGTTTGTATATTAGTATTACTGCTGTGAAAGAGTTAAAACGAAAGAAGGTAAGCAAGAGTGCGCGTGCATTCTTGTTCTATCAAAGCTCGGGTCTTTGAGTCATTAACATAGCTTCACGGCTTATGAGTAAAGAATTACATGCATACGTAAATATATCTGCATATATGTTATTATACAGGCACAGGAGTGGTTGTGTGTTAAATAGCTTGCTTACCAACCACATGGTTCCGGGTTCAGTCCCACTGCGTGGCACCTTGGGCAAGTGTCTTCTACTAAAGCCTCGGATTTGGTAGACGGAAACTGAAAGAAACCATATTTCTTTATTACCCACAAGGGGCTAAACATAGAAGGGACAAACAAGGACAGACATAGGTATTAAGTCGATTATATCGACCCCGAAAGGATGAAAGGCAAAGTCGACCTCGGCGGAATTTGAACTCACAACGTAACGGCAGACGAAATACCGCTAAGCATTTCGCCTGGCGTGCTAACGTTTCTGCCAGCTCGCCGCCTTCAACTGAAAGAAACCCGTCGTATTGACAACCAATGCTGGTGTGTTTACGTTCCCATAACTGAGCAGTTCAGCAAAAGAGACCGATAGAATATGTACTAAGCTTGCAAAGAATAAATCTTTTGGGTAAATTTTTTCGACTAAAGGCGGCGCTCCAGCATGGCCGCAGTCAAATGACTGAAACAAATAAAAGAATGTGTGTGTATCTATATCGGAGGCGCATGGCTTAGTGGCTAGGATGTTGAACTTACGATCGCAAGATTGTCGTTTCAACTCCTGAACGCTTCTGTTCGCGTTTTGCTCCAGTTCACAAATGAGAAATCATGCGAGAGGAACGTATACGCCAGAGAAATCGTGAAACCGGCCTAATGCTCTTTACGGAGAAATGTGAACTAACCATATATGTATGGGTATATGTTTTCGTCCTCATGCTTTTGTCTGCTTTCCAAGCTAGCATAGACTCCACTTATTTAAACGGGTTGGAGGACTATATCTCGCTCAAGTATTTCAATATTACATTGATTTCTACAGCTGGATGCCTTTTCTAACATCAACCTCTTTTCAGAGTGTTCTTTTCTTTTTGAAAACAATTGCAGCGTGGAAGGTGTCTATAAGCCATTTAAGAAACACATAAAAACCGCTAGATTCACTTCAACATTTAAATTTAATTCGCCAAAATATTTTCGTCGCTCAGATCAGGTCACTTGCTATGCAAGTACACCTCCGTAAAACTTTTCTTTTTGTTTTAGGTGAAAGTACTACAGAAGTTATCGACAGAGGTTAACCAGAGATGAAAGACCATAAGGGTCTTATGGTCTTTTATCTCTGGTCAACCTCTCTACCAATTGAAAGGCATGAGATAGTTATGAATATTATTGATGTTCTCAGTATTATTGTGAAAGTGGAGGCGCAATGGCCCACTGGTTAGGGCAGCGGACTCGCGGTTTCGATTCCCAGACCGGGCGTTGTGAGTGTTTATTGAGCGAAAACACCTAAAGCTCCACGAGGCTCCGGCAGGGGATGGTGGTGATCCCTGCTGTACTCTTTCACCACAACTTTCTCTCACTCTTACTTCCTGTTTCTGTTGTACCTGTATTTCAAAGGGCCGGCCTTGTCACTCTCTGTGTCACGCTGAATATCCCCGAGAACTACGTTAAGGGTACGCGTGTCTGTGGAGTGCTCAGCCACTTACACGTTAATTTCACGAGCAGGCTGTTCCGTTGATTCGGATCAACCGGAACCCTCGTCGTCGTAACCGACGGAGTGCTTCCACATTATTGTGAGAAAGGTGTTTATAATCAAGAGAATATGTCCAACAAGATGGAAAGTGACATGATCCAAGAAATCGAATAATGCAAACCGAAAATGCGGGGGAGAAAAGGTTGCATAAGAGTCTGGTGACAGAGTGAAATGGGATGATGACAGGCAGTGGAGAAGGGCAAGGTGAGAGTGTACTGGGCACAAGTGGTCGTGTGTGGTGGTAAAAGAAGGGAATGGGTTCAGTTTCATCAGCCACCTTGGCCCAATCTATCCCTTTCCTCACTACAGCCTCCACCACTGGCATGGTGGAAGACACTTGCCCAAGGTGCCACGCAGTGGGACTGAACCCGGAACCATGTTGTTGGTAAGCAAGCTACTTAACTTTGAAGTCGAGTGACGGTGATGACGGTAGGGAATGGAAAGTAGACAGGTCCCGTGTTGAATGACTTGAGTGATAGGAGGCAAGTTGTAAAGACATGAGTGACAGGGAAGTGAATGATAATGAGGCGGGAGGGTTCCAAAGAATGACAAGGGGAGCAATGGTAGTAGACATAGCAGTGCAGATATTTTCAGTCGACATCACTAACATTATTTTTGTGACTTCCATTTCACCGTGCTTTCTGTGCCGAGGAGAGGTGGTGATGGATCTTATGAGCTGAGCTTTCTTCCAGTCAACATGATTTTGTCATCTCCATGAAATGCAACGTCTTGAAATCAGTTTTCACTATTTTGTCTCATGTTTTTCTTGGTCTTCTTGCACAGGTATCATTCACTTTAAATGTCTGCCACTTCTTTAAAAGCTGTCATCTTCCATATGCACCGTGTGTCTATACCTTCGCAGCCTTCTCTTTTGCACCCGCTTGGTTCTTATAGTTTTCTCTCACTTCTCTAATACTCTATCAGTATGCCAGCGTAACATACCCCGCAAAATATGCTTACTTCAGTCCTTTCTAATCTCTACACACCCTCAACATTCAAGGCCCATATCTCACTACCTATTTCTTTACTACCCACAAGGGGCTAAACACAGAGAAGACAAACAAGGACAGACAAATGGATTAAGTCGATTACATCGACCCCAGTGAGTAACTGGTATTTATTTAATCGACCCCGAAAGGATGAAAGGCAAAGTCGACCTCTGCGGAATTTGAACTCAAAATGTAGCGGCAGACGAAATACCTATTTCTTTACTACCCACAAGGGGCTAAACACAGAGAGGACAAACAAGGACAGACAAACGGATTAAGTCGATTATATCGACCCCAGTGAGTAACTGGTACTTATTTAATCGACCCCGAAAGGAGGAAAGGCAAAGTCGACCTCTGCGGAATTTGAACTCAAAATGTAGCGGCAGACGAAATACCTATTTCTTTACTACCCACAAGGGGCTAAACACACAGAAGACAAACGGATTAAGTCGATTACATCGATCCCAGTGCGTAACTGGTACTTATTTAATCGACCCCGAATGGATGAAAGGCAAAGTCGACCTCGGTGGAATTTGAACTCAGAACGTAAAGACAGACGAAATACCTATTTCTTTACTACCTACAAGCGGCTAAACAAAGAGAGGACAAACAAGGACAGACAAACGGATTAAGTCGATTATATCGACCCCGGTGCGTAACTGGTACTTATTTAATCGACCCCGAAAGGATGAATGGCAAACTCGATCTCGGCGGAATTTGAACTCAAAACGTAAAGACAGACGAAATACCTATTTCTTTACTACCCACAAGGGGCTAAACACAGAGAGGACAAACAAGGACAGACAAACGGATTAAGTCGATTATATCGACCCCGGTGCGTAACTGGTACTTATTTAATCGACCCCGAAAGGATGAAAGGCAAAGTCGACCGCGGCGGAATTTGAACTCAGAACGTAACGGCAGACGAAATACGGCTACGCATTTCGCCCGGCGTGCTATAACGTTTCTGCCAGCTCGCCGCCTTATCTCACTACCATACTGAATTGCACTTTGCGCTTACATGCATCATATAATCTATTAGAGAGAAGCCTTTTCATTGCCAGCAGAGGTAATACGTGCCCTGGACTATTTCCAACCCATTCTTACTCTAGCTATTTTGTTCTCCGAAAACCTTACAATAATGTAGTCAGCTAGGTAACAGAATTTACCATTTAGGTCTATGGAGACTTATGGTCATTCAATTGTATCTATTTCCCATGAGCTGTTATGCCTTATTGTATCTAATGATCTCCCACGTGTGAAGTGTACCTTCCTCTGTTAGCTTGCCTTGAATCTCACTGCATCTAGTGTGTTCATAATTTACACAGTGCGCTGGACAGAATTCTTACCTTCTTTCCTGCACACTGAAAATGGCCGCTTCCCTGATGTTAGTAGGATCTTATTCTCTCAACTAAGTAAACTTTGAGGCCTCACAGTATCAGGTTGTGTTTCCACATCTGGAATGTCCTTTCTAAATCCTCTGCTTATTCCAGGGTAGGAACTCTCTCAACAGGCCGTCAGCCTCCAACTTTTGGTAGCAGTATTCTTGCTCATACAGTGAAAAGAAAGAGGCATGAGAATGCTATTATGATAGGCTGTTGAATGAGGATAATGTATAGGCGAGAGGGTTTACCCCAAATAGACGCAACAGAGGGACCACCAATTCAAATTGGCAGTAGTATGATAGATTTGGAGATTAAGGATATGAAGGCAGGGAAAATATCTGGTTCATCAGGAATCACTGCTGGAAGGTCACGTACACGTTTAAATCAAGTAGACCCAGAGGACGTCACGCCTAATGACTGGCATGGCAGTATCATCATCAACTTCTACACAGACAAAAGTAACACTGGAGAAGGAAACGATGGATGTATTAAAACTGTTGGACCAGGTAATGAAGGTTGCAGAAAAGAGTTACGGTACCTATTTCTTTATTACCCACAAGGGGCTAAACACAGAGGGGACAAACAAGGACAGACATAGGTATTAAGTCGATTACATCGACCCCAGTGCGTAACTGGTACTTAATTTATCGACCCCGAAAGGATGAAAGGCAAAGTCCACCTCGGCGGAATTTGAACTCACAACGTAACGACAGACGAAATACAGCTACGCATTTCGCCCGGCGTGCTAACGATACGGTACCACTGATCAGAAGTGTCAGCATAAACGTCATCCGGTTTAGTTTTATGCCAGAAAGAAGTTTTACTAATGACATCTTCCTAGTGAGACAACTCTAGAAGTATCTAGTCAGGAATAAGCTCCTATATCTAGTTTTTGCCGTCCTAAAGAAAACTGTTGATCGGGTTCTCCTCTTTGAGATCTAGTGGTTACTGAGGAAGCTTGGAGTAGGTGAATGGCTTGTGAGAACCGTACAAGCGGTACAAAGAGGTGAGCATTAGTAAGTGTTAGTCACAAGTATAGTGATGAATTTAGCGTGAAGGTTGTAGTACACCAGGGCTCAATCCTTTGGCCCTGTTCTTTTCATTACAGTCGTCCAATCATTCATCATTGTTCGACCGTGGTCGAGACAATGGAATTTACCATGCTACGCCAGACTTCACGGTCCATCATGGCATTACGGAGGTCCTGTTGCTGGATGCCTGTATCCCTGGAGATTACATCAGGGTAGGAGAGTGTGCGCCCTCTGGTATTGCGAGTAAATGGCTTCCAGAGGAGAAGAGTAGAAATTACTTCTTTTTCAGCTCTACAACAATGTCCAGCAAACTGGGCTCTCCTACCTTTCACAAGAGATGACACAGGTGGTAGTTTCCCATATATTTGCATTTTGGTTGGATGGCGCTTCCACGAGAGGTTTTGAGCTCTCATAAGGAGGCGAGTGTAGGTTCCATCCAACCGCCTCTCAAGCTTCTTTGATAACGTCCAGGTTTCTGAGCCATATAGTAGAATTGGTTCGACTGTGGCTTTGAAGATTTCAAGTTTGAAGTCTCTATTTAGATTTGATGACCAGATCTTATGCATGTCAATAAAGAATAAAGGATTCCGTAGATTGTAAATGTAGAGTGATAATTCTTTTCCCTCTGTGTGTGTGTGTGTAACTGGGTCATCCCATAAATAATGCGGTTTTTAATACTTCTTTTATTTATAAAAATTGTGGTAAGACACTGACCCCAGGACTTATTCTTTGTAAGGCTAGTAATTATTGTATCAGTCTCTTTTACCGAACTGCTAAGTTATGGGGCACGTAAACACACTTGCATCGATTGTCATGCGATGGTAGTGATGGGGGGGGGGCAAACACACGTACACACAGAGTTATGGCTTATTGTTGTTGACTCCTATTTTTTTCAATTGTGAAGGAAAACCTGAAGAAGTTAGATATGAACAAAAGTGATTGGGAAAATGATGCCCAAGATTGAAACAAGTGGAGCGGTGCTGTTGGGACTAGTTGCCAAGCCTGGGAGGAACAGATGATTCAGCACCCTGAAAAGGGCCAGTCGCAAAGGAACAATTGGAACTGTAATCAGCAGTGAACATTGGATATGCATTATATGTGAGCGTGTTCTGTTGTCAAAAGCAGGATATGTGAATCATACGAAGTTACGTAATTTCGTGTTGAAGGACGATGCCGGTAGCAGCGACTGCAACAACGAAAAGTGGCCGAGCAAGGAGTAGCGGAGAGGGGACAAACAAGGAACGTGTGCGACCATTCAAAGGACAGTGTTTCCGGAGTCAGGGCCCGCACGTCACCCAAGCCTGAGTTCATTTGCTACCGGTGTCGAGAAACAGGACATATAGCCAGCGAATGTCTGTGAGGAAAGGGTCTAAGGGAGACTACTGCGCTGGTAGTTATCCCTTCGGATCAATAGAGGCGTGTTTATCGTTACCTGTAGTCGACATTATACAAACAAAAAAGGCCTTGCGGCTCTAAGACGAGACGGATACATGGGCAACAGACGGAAAATATCCTGTTAGACAGGAAACGTAATGAGACAAGATAAAAAGAAAACTCGGTGAAAAAACAAACCGTGTTAAAAGTAGAACAGATGAGAGAAACGTCGTCAGACGTAAAAAGGAAATGGAGAAGAGAGGTGAGAATAGCCACGGGTCACGTGGGAGGAGAGAGAGGAAAAGTGATAGAGGGCGGAGTGACAGAAAACAACGGAGAGGAAAGAGGGCGAAGAGAGAGAGAGAGAGAGAGAGAGAGAGAGAGATCGTATAAAGTAGGAGTAGGAGCACTCCGTCGGTTGCGACGATGAGGGTCCCAGCTGATACGATCAACGGAGCAGCTTGCTCGTGATATTAACGTGCAAGTGGCTGAGCACTCCACAGACACGTGTACCCATAACGTAGTTCTCGGGGAGAATCAGCGTGACACAGAGTGTGACAAGGCTGGCCCTTTGAAATACAGGTACAACAGAAACAGGAAGTAAGAGCGAGAGAAAGTTGTGGTGAAAGAGTACAGCAGGGTTCACCACCACCCCCTGCCGGAGCCTCGTGGAGCTTTAGGTGTTTTCACTCAATAAACACTCACAATGCCCGGTCTGGGAATCGAAACCGCGATCCTCCGACCGTGAGTCCGCTGCCCTAACCACTGGGCCATTGCGCCTCCACAGATCGTATAAACAATGTCCGACTGAATGGGCAAAAAATAAGAAGCGTGCGTAGCGTTACATTAAGTAATAAGTTCCAAAATTTGAACAGAAACGCAATAAAGGAACATACGGAGAATTCATATATATATAGTCAAGTAGAAAGAAAAAAATGATTGAATTTATCTAACAACCCTATACAATGTTTCTCGAATCACTAAAAAGTTTTATATACTGGGCTCGCAAAAGGCGGTGAACTTGCAGAATCGTTAGCGAGTCGGACTTAGCGGCATTTTTTCCCCGGTTCTTTACGCTATGACTTCAAATTTCGCTGAGATCTACTCCGTCTTTCAGCCTTTTGGGATGAAATCGACCAGCCGTTACCCACAAAATTTCAGGCCTTGTTCCTATAGCATAATGGATATTATGGACATGGAAATGTGGTCGTACAGTAATTGATAATTTTGGCACAAAGTAAGCTAAAGTAGTCTGACTGGAAATGTTATTCTCCAGTTAGGCACATGATAGGCACAACGTACCTTTTTTTTTTCTTTAAAAACATAGTGTTCTACTGTGTCATCAATAATGCGATCGTCTAGTCATTGATAGAAACAATGTATTTGAAGCAGACAGGCGCTTTATAATGTAATCAGTTAAACGGTCGCCCGGCAAGCAATAGATTATTTAGGAAGGAGACATTCCTCTATGTAATTGCGGTCGTCTGCAGAGCGATTTTAGGTGCATGGTACTTTTTTTTTTCGTTTTTTAATGTAAGAGCATAATAAATTGTACCGAATTGGAAAAACCTAATAATACTATTGATGTCGACAACATTGATAATAATACTGGAAAGAAGGTGGTGGTAGAGGAAAGAAGGAGGAAGACGAAAAGAGCAGAAGAAAACCTTTTCTTGTTTGCTAGACCTGTTAGAAACAGTCAAGGAGGCGCAATGGCCCAGTGGTTAGGGCAGCGGACTCGCGGTCATAGGATCGCGGTTTCGATTCCCAGACCGGGCGTTGTGAGTGTTTATTGAGCGAAAACACCTAAAGCTCCACGAGGCTCCGGCAGGGGATGGTGGTGATCCCTGCTGTACTCTTTCACCACAACTTTCTCTCACTCTTACTTCCTGTTTCTGTTGTACTCTCTGTGTCACGCTGAATATCCCCGAGAACTACGTGTCTGTGGAGTGCTCAGCCACTTACACATTAATTTCACGAGCAGGCCGTTCCGTTGATTCAGATCAACCGGAACCCTAATCGTCGTAACCGACGGAGTGCTTCCACAGAAACAGTCAGCAAATTTCCTCCCAAATACGCCCTATTGTCTTTAAACAGCTCTCATTAAATAATGTAGTCCAGAGTACACTACGTTTGAAAAAAAGGACAGGCATGTTCTTGGTCCTTGGTTTGATCGACCAGGTATGCTGAATAATCCTTTCTACTGAAGGCACGTGGTCCGAAATTTGGTAGGAGGGGACTGATCGATTACATCGATCCCCAATGTTCACAATGTTCAACTGGTACTTATTGTATCGACCCCGTGAAGATGAAAGACAAAGTGGACCTCGGCGGATTTTGAACTCAGAACTTAGCGGCAGACGAAATACCTATTTCTTTACTACCCACAAGGGGCTAAACTCAGAGGGGACAAACAAGGACCGACAAACGGATTAAGTCGATTATATCGACCCCAGTGCGTAACTGGTACTTATTTCATCGACCTCGAAAGGATGAAAGGTAAAGTCGACCTCGGCGGAATTTGAACTCGGAACGTAACGGCAGACGAAATACCACTAAGCATTTTTGCCAGACGTGCTAACGATTCTGCCAGCCCATCGCCTTAGATCTACTAAATAATAACAAATTATCAAATAAGCAGCCTCATCACGAATATAGAACAATTTAAAAATATAGTAATCTAAGGAGAACAACAGAGACGGGCCAGTGATATGAATTTTGTTATATGTCGGGTGGTCATTTTATTTTTCATGCCACGCACTATTTATTCGTTCTTCACGTGTTTACTATTGCTCTTAATTCATGTCCATTGTCTGGAAAAATCTTTCATCACACACCTGTGACCTCTCCAGCAACTCTCCATCCCTTGTGTCTCCTCCTGTTTAATCGATTCTGTCTTTCTATGGTGTGTATTCTTATCTGCGCATGTATCTGTGTGTGTCTGTGCGTGCATGTGTGTGTGTTTGTACGCGTCTCTACGTGTTTTGCTTTTATTTTGTGTGTGTGTGTGTGTGAGTATGTGTGTGTGTGTGTGTGTGTGTGTGTGTGTGTGTGGTGTGTGTGTGTGTGTGTGTGTGTGTATGGGTTTGCCTACTATACAGTTTGTACCCATATGAATTTTGTTTTGGTGTTACTTTCTGTCATCCATACATTTTGTGCTACACGATTAGTCAAAAGCATAATCTAAGGGAAGCAACTCAAGAGTCTCGGTTATGGATTATTTCCCTTAATAATTGTCTTTAATCCTAGAAACGGTGGCGTATGCAGAATTTAACTATGATCCTTTACATTTTGATTTCAGATTCCTTTGGGATCGACTTTGCCATTTTTCTTTTCGGGCTTCACAAAATAAGTTCAAATCTATTATTCATATGGATCTAATCGACAGTTTACCTATCCTACAAAATTTGTTGTCTTAACGTAAAAAAATTATTATTCCACGCGGGTAAAGGTTGGTGGAAATAACGGAACACCGCACGAATTATATTGATCTATTCAGTTATGCCCTTCTATATTTTGAATTCTAATCCAGATATGGAGTTCACTCTGCGTTTTATTCTTTCGTTGTCAAAAAAACAAACAAACAAAAAAAAAACTAATCATTAAGTACCAATGAAATACTGAGATCGATTCGGCCCAACTTTATGAATAAATAAACAAACAAATGAATATATAAATAAAATGTGAGGATGCTGCGTTCCATATTCAAGACGAAATGCGTTTGAGAAACTGGGCTTCCAAACCTGTGGTCTTGCATTTAGATTCTCTGCAGGGCATCTTATGGAGGTGTCTGACCAATGCATTGTGTCTGGATTTAGTAGACGTAAAGTGAAAGAAACCCGTCTTATGTGTGTGTGTGTGTGTGTGTTGTGTGTGTGTGTGGTGTGTGTGTGTGTGTGTGTGTGTGGGTTTGCCTACTATACAGTTTGTACCCATATGAATTTTGTTTTGGTGTTACTTTCTGTCATCCATACATTTTGTGCTACACGATTAGTCAAAAGCATAATCTAAGGGAAGCAACTCAAGAGTCTCGGTTATGGATTATTTCCCTTAATAATTGTCTTTAATCCTAGAAACGGTGGCGTATGCAGAATTTAACTATGATCCTTTACATTTTGATTTCAGATTCCTTGGATCGACTTTGCCATTTTTCTTTTCGGGCTTCACAAAATAAGTTCAAATCTATTATTCATATGGATCTAATCGACAGTTTACCTATCCTACAAAATTTGTTGTCTTAACGTAAAAAATTATTATTCCACGCGCGGTAAAGGTTGGTGGAAATAACGGAACACACCGCACGAATTATATTGATCTATTCAGTTATGCCCTTCTATATTTTGAATTCTAATCCAGATATGGAGTTCACTCTGCGTTTTATTCTTTCGTTGTCAAAAAAACAAACAAACAAAAAAAAACTAATCATTAAGTACCAATGAAATACTGAGATCGATTCGGCCCACTTTATGAAT
>NC_043012.1:21949999-21957499 GCF_006345805.1 Octopus sinensis
GGTACACACGCGGTCACATTTTGAAATATATATATATATATATATATATATATATATAAGCATAATAGCATCACTTGTGATGGTATTTTAATAATACCATCCCTATATCTATTTATAAATAATTTTACACATTTCGTTTGTTCCTACGGTACTTGGTCACTTCAAACGAACTTTTGCAGGCATGATGGGGGAGAATGTTAGTAGTAATTTAAGCTGGCGGACTTTGGCTGATGAGAAATCAGGCACCTATTTGGCACTAAATTTCGAAACCGGTACCAGGTTGACCAGCATTTACTTGTTCTGACCCATTTGAGGTAAGACATTATTATTGTTCACTGATATTTTTTCCTATCTTGTCTGTAATGGATTGGCGACTATTCGGTGGTACAGAAGTATTTTTTGACTTCTGTCATTAGCGATATAGGCACTCATGTAGTGCCCTTGTGTATATATGTACATATCTAATGTTGTATGTATATATTTTATTAATTTGCCTGTACGGCTGATAATTCGCTTACCACTTGTGATGGTATTTTAATAATACCATCCATATATATATATATATATATATATATATATATAATAATAATAATAAATATTAGGGAATAAATCCAAACTTACAGGGAAAAATCAGATTTAGGATTGAATCCCAATTTTATAGTAAAAATATATATTATATTAATTAGAGACAAAACCACTATTAGGCAAATCAAACCATGAAAAACTTAATCCAATACATAATATTATTTAATTTATATTATTTAAATATATAACAAAATTATTAAAACCACCTGATGAATGACTGCGACTCAAAAATTTGAAGATGTTAGCAGGCATGAAACGATCGTAGTGTGATATTAATTATATTTTTTTAATAATTTTGCTATATATTTAAATAATATAAATTAAATAATATTATGTATTGGATTATGTTTTTCATTGTTTGATTTGCCTAATAGTGGTTTTGTCTCATTTAATATAATATATATATATATACAGTCGCAGGATTGTGTTTGCAAAATAATGCTAGTTATAAAATATCTGAATTGTCAATGTGATAGCACAAATTTATCGCGTATTTTTATTTCAGGCAATCTCGATTTAAATCTCGATACTCAAAATTTCACGCCAGGAGCAATCCTCATATGAGGGCCGTTGGTGATGTGCTTTCCGATGCAATCGCCGATCGTACGGTGCAGCTGTACTCTCTCTTTTTCTCTCTCTATATATATGTGTGTGTGTCTGTGTGTGTGTGTGTGTGCGCGCGCGCGCGTGTGTATATACATACATATATATATATATATATATATATATATATATATGTACTAAACACAAGAATATATATTCTTTTTGTAGAATCTATGAACATGCTCGCATATACACACACGTATATATGCGTGTGTGTATGTGTGTGTGTGAATGTGTGTGGGTGCGTTGTTCCTCCTTTGCAATACTTGCCGGCGGCTTATTATAGTGTAAGCTTTCACTGGACACTGGTACAAAAGAACAAGAACAACAAAAACAACAAACCAGAAACAAGAACAATAAAGAGCAAAAAACATATATATAATATATATATATATATATATATATATATATATATATATATATATATATATACATAAACTAAATAAATGGTACCACGAAGCACCACCGATACATACACACACACACACACAGAAACACACACTTCACCAACACAATACACAAACGTATATTCATATGTACACATGCACAGATAAAAAAAAAACACTCATTGGTAAATGCATACACAGACACGCACACACACACAACACACACACCACACCACACACACACAACATACACACCACAACGAAACACTATAAAGACCTTTACTGGAAAGCAATACTCTCGTATTGCATTACTATTTTCATATATATATATAATATATCTATATATAATATATATATATATATATAATAATACAAAAAAAGCAGAAGGAAACACATCATCAGCAACCAAACACCAACACAAACTAAAAATGAACAGAACTAGACATTATGCGACTGCAAATAAAATCTGCTCTACATTGCGTTCGAAAGTAGGGACAGTGGCCTGAGGTGTTTGTTGGAATTGGAGCAACAGGCGAGATGAAAACTTCTCCCAAGACTCCACAAGCAACAGCCTCGTTTCGTAGCTTCCAGTTATGTGCAATGTGATTGGCTTGGCAATTGCATCTGTGTATCTCTGTGTGTAAGTGTGTGTGTGCGTGCTTGTGTGTGTGTGTACGTGTGTGTGTGTGTGAGCATGCATTATATGGTGAGCGTGTGTATTTATCTGTATTTCAGTATGCGTTTGTTGCGCATGCGTACGGTATGTTCCCGAATTTCTTTTGTGGGTCTTTATAGTGTTTCGTTGCGTGTGTGTATGTTGTATGTGTGTGTGTGTGTACGTGTGTGTGTGTGTGTGAGCATGCATTATATGGCGAGCGTGTGTGTTTATCTGTATTTCAGTATGTGTTTGTTGCGCATGCGTGCGGTATGTTCCCGAATTTCTTTTGTGGGTCTTTATAGTGTTTCGTTGCGTGTGTATGTTGTATGTGTGTGTGTGCTTGTGTGTGGTGTGTGTGTGTGTGTGTGTGTGCGTGTCTGTGTATGCATTTACCAGTGAGTGTTTTTTATGTGTGCATGTGTGCATGTGTACATATGAATATATGTTTGTGTATTTGTGTTGGTGAAGTGTGTGTTTCTGTGTGTGTGTGTATGTATATATATATATACATACATACATACATACATGTGTGTGTGTGTGTGTGTGTGAATGAATTTTATGATGGGTGTAGGGAAGAAAGCATAATAAAAGGATACTCTAAAACCTAGAGAGAGAGAGGGGATGGGAGAAAGAGAAAGTGTAGAACAAAACAAACATGTACGAGATGCGCGCCACATTTGCCAGTTATTTTTCGTTATTCAAACTTTCGGTAGATCCTCTGAGAGCAACCACAGTATAGTATGTATGTATGTATATATATATATATATATATATATATCTAATATATATAGATAGATAGATAGATAGATAGATAGATAGATAGATAGATTTAGATAGATATATAGATAGAGTAGATATAGATAGATAGATACAGATATTAACAAATATACATACAATAAGTATTATATACTCACACGCATATATATATATTTATACATATGCATATATGTGTGTGTGTGTGTGTGTGTGTGTTAATGCAGGTATATATTTAATGTATTTATATCAGTCGTGTGCAAACTGCGGTATGTGGGATTTTCTTAATGCCACATCTGACGAAAAGTTACCATAAACCTTTTTTCAGTAGTGCGGACCACGTGATGGTAAATCATGTCTCATGCGGTCCGATTCTCGAAAAAAGGTTGCCTATTCCCGATTTATATGATATAATATTTATTGTCTTCCTATAACTGTTCCTTTTAAGTCCTTATTGTCTTTGAAACAAAAACGGAAAAAGAAAAGAAAAAAAAGGAGAAAGCTTTATCGTAACCTCTGGATAAAGTGTTTAACTTTTGAATCATGTTATTAAATTCTTATCTAACTTTGTTAAACTGCTGAACTAAGTTGCTAAACTTTTGAACTTCATTTTAAAACTAACTTAAGAAGGCAACATTTCGTCCATTTTTTCCGTTTTGAGTTCAAATTCCGCCGAGGTTGTCTTTGCCTTTCATTCTTTCGTAGGTCGATAAAATAAGTATCAGTCAAATACTAGGCGCGGTGTCGTCGACTACCACCCCACCCCAAATCTTCGGGTCTTGTGTCTATAGTAGAAACAATCATTAAACGAACTATTGAGAATTGCAGCGCGCAGAAAAGGCGGCAATCTGGCAGAAACATTACTGCGCCGGACAAATACGTAGTGGCATTTTTTCCGGCTTTACGTTCTGAGTTATATATCTCTGAGGTGAAATTTGCGTTTTATCGTGGGTAAAATAAATACCAGTTGAGTACTGGGGGTCCTATGTAATCGACTGACCTCTTACCCAAGATTTCACACCTCGTGCCCATAGTAGAAATAATTATAGTGAAAAGAAGTACAATGCGGAAGATACATTCTACCCGTTCAGAAACACACAAAACTGTTGACTTCACTTAAACATTTATTATTTGGCATTATTCGCAGTGGGACCGTTTCAATGACCAGGTTGCAATTGGCGCGACGAAAATGCCAACACTAAATAACAAATGTCTGAATGAAGTTAACAGTTTTTTGTCTATTTTTGAATGGTTAATTTGTATCCTCCTTGCTGTAATTACTTTACTTTCAGTCATGGATTCAGTTCGTATTATTCGCCAAGCAAGGACATTTCTTAAACTATTGAGTTTAGTTTCTAAACCATTGAATTAATTTATTAATCTATTAAATTCAAATAAAAGATCTCAGGGACTTCAAAGCTGACTTAATTAACCCGATTAAAAATGGTTATATTTTAAATCGACACCAGCTCTTTCGTAAATGTCTTGAACAATTACATGACACCATCCAAAGAATGTCGTTCCAGTATATTCATTCTTGTTGGTAAAACAAAGAACATACAACAGTTTCATACCCAACAGTATCATCAACATTTACAGGGAAAGCGAAGTAGCTAACTACATTGTTAAAAACAGAAGAGAAAGTGATTTGCCTCACCACGCACCTTCACACACTATATCCGGATCTTTTCGGTTTGAACGGCAGTTTTTTCTAGCGGTGTCATATGAAATTGTCACCCATAATTATGACCCTAGAATCGATCTATTGCATTTCAATCTGTTTTAGGGTTAGGGTTAGGGGTGGGGGAAGAATATCTTTTTTTCTTCACAAATGTAAATAAACCCAATCTGTTTCTTAAACGAGGGACATATTCATACGGCACAGAATGCTTTTTAACTCAATAGACGTCAGTGATTGGTTGATATTGCAGAAATTGAAAAAAAAAAACCCAACAAATACCTTACAAACTATAGAATTTTCTCAATAAAGCCAAGAGAAAAAGATGTTTTATACACCCATTCTACCAGTATATAAAGTTTAAAATTTTTTAGTTACCTAGAAATTATGTTAAAAACTACCGTTCAAGCCGAAAAGATCCCTATATCCACTTAAGGGCCACAAATCTGATTTCTTTAACAAGTAGTTCTGCGCTATTAAGAACAAAGCGACCTTCAGACTCCCTCCTATCAAGGAGGGAATCTGAAGGTTCTTGACATCGAAAAGTAAAGCACTTGGATTAGTGATCTCAATATTAGAGCAGTCACGAACACTAGGGTCGAAATCATGGTGACACCTAATGAGTCATTAAATGTATGTATCGGGAGTTTCGGTAGGGCTGAGGTTGCAGATCATGTTGGATTATTTATCTTGGACACACTCGAGTAGCGCATAATCCCTCACAGCTCGGAGTTTTTTCAGAGACGAAAACCTAACAAACCCAAGTAACATGAACGGTCACATCTTAGATGGATTTAGAAAGAGCTTCAAGAAGTTTGGCCTAAAAATACCAACCCCAGTCTAACTACAATCAAAGTCTTGGACATTACTTTAGACACACAAGCATTATTTGTAGAGAAAACCCAACAAGGAGCCCGTTTATAGTCATAGGCATTCCTAAGGCGGTAAGCTGGCAGAATCGTTAGTGTGTCGGGCAAAATGCATAGCGGCACTTCTTCCGGTTCTTTACATTCTGAGTTGAAATTCTGCCAAGGTTGCTTTTTATCCTTTTCTGGTCGATAAAACAAAGTACCAGTTAAATACTGGGGTCGATGTAATCGAATAACTCTGCCTCCCAAAATTGCTGACCTTTTGCCAAAATTTGAAATAATTATATTCATAGGAATTCCAACCTTGTTCTAGATATAATTAGAAACTTAGGACTGTATTTGATGGCTTTAAAGAGTCATGAGTAGATTAAACGTATCCTAATTTCAGCAGCGTATAATCAACAAAAAAAAAGAAAAAAATTCTTAGTGCGTTAAAGATTTTGGGCAGAGGGGCAACTTTGCATGTAAAATCCTTTAATTTTCTGGGACATTTTCGGGAAAAATGTGCGTCGTATATACAATGAAATATGGTAGTTGGAATTAACAAAAGAACCTCCAATTTATCTTTCGATTGAAATTTCTTCAACAGAGCCACACCCTGTTACAATGAGGAGTTGACGAAGAGAGACCTTAGAAAGAAATTAATATAAAAGAAAGATTCCTATCGACGAATAGACTGAAGAGAGTTTAGTGACTTATGCCAGCAAAAGTAGCTAAAAGTGTATGTATGTGCGTGTGTGTGCGTGTGGTGTATGTGTATATATATGTGTGTATGTGTGTGTGTGAGAGAGAGAGACGTAATATTACCTGAATATATATACACACACACAAACACACACACAAACACACACACACACACACACACACACACACACACACACACACACATATATATATATATTCAGGTAATATTACCTGAATAGACAAATATATATATGTATATATATATATATGTATATATATATATATATATATATATATATATATATATATATATATATATATATATATATATATATATATTATATATATATATATATATATACATACATGGAGTTAAAAGGAATAAAATGGTGTAAAACAATGTAATCTTCTCTCAGGAAAATGAAGAAATGAAACTCGTCAATAAGACATTTTAACAGAATATGATGGATATGTATAGTGATTAACTGAACGCCATTAAGTTTGTTTAAAAAAAAACGTTAGAGGATATAACGTCAAAGGTAGCCTATAGAAAGAGAGGGGTAAAGGAAAGAAAAAAACCCCAAATAAATGAGAAGTATATAACGATATGTATATTAAATAACCTATAGTCTTGGAAAAAGATAAATCTAGTGAATGTGAAAAGTAAGAAGAAAATTAATGTTTAAGTTATATATAATGATAGATATCACTTATATAAACTAAAGGTGTGTTTCTGCCAATGTTTACATCGGTATGCACGCTCTATAACCGTGTTTTCAAGGGGATTTTTAGATAAAAAGCTCAGAATTACAGAGAGGACAGAATTCCTTTCTTTTATCATAAGGTATCGAAATTGAGAGAATTAACCAATCTAAATGAAATTGTTTATTGTGGTTTTTTAGATACCAAATTGATTTACTAAGCCCTGTAAATGTTAAAATAAAATCAAGAATAAAATAAAAAATAAAATAAAATAGAGTAAAAATAAATAATGAATAAAAACTTACAAAATACAGCCTTTCAACCCTTAAAAAAAATTATTATTGAGCTAGTGTGTGGAAGCACTCCGTCGGTTACGACGACGAGGGTTCCGGTTGATCCGAATCAACGGAACAGCCGGCTCGTGAAATTAACGTGTAAGTGGCTGAGCACTCCACAGACACGTGTACCCTTAACGTAGTTCTCGGGGATATTCAGCGTGACACAGAGAGTGACAAGGCCGGCCCTTTGAAATACAGGTACAACAGAAACAGGAAGTAAGAGTGAGAGAAAGTTGTGGTGAAA
>NC_043012.1:21962499-21964124 GCF_006345805.1 Octopus sinensis
ATGTATGTACATATACATAATGTATACATGCACATATATTTGTGTGCCTATATGGATGTGCATCAAAGCTACATATATATATTACAAGGTGAGACATTTAGGAGAATCAGAATGGAGTAGCTAAAACCACGTTTCTATCTTTCTGACTGTCATTCGATCCAGTTGTCTGTCTGTTTGTCTGGCAGTCTGCTTATCAGTTTATTCCATCGTTGTCCGTCCAAAAGTTCACTTCAACAGCTGTGTCTCTCCTCACTGTAATCCGGTTAAGAACATTTAGCGTTATCCCGTAATCCTTCACCGTCTCTTTCAGGAAACCAAGGAGGCAGTTTGGACGGGATATCATATTTATCGCATGGTGTATATATTTTCAGAAATGTTGTGCATATACATTGCGTGGTTGCTTCCCAAAATTACACACACACATTTTTATATATATATATATGTAAATATATATATACAAATACATACTGACATGCATGCATGTGTGTGCGTGTGTATATGTATGTGTGTACATATGCATGTATGTCAGTGTGTATTTGTATATATACATACACACACATACATATGTATATATATGTATGTATTTGCATATATGTGTGCATGTGCTTGTTTATTTTCTTTTGTATATATATATATATATATATATATATATATATATATACATACATACACATACATGCTCACAAACTCGTGCTCATACACAGGCAAACACACACACACACAAACACATACACACGCAGACATATCAAATATATTTTGGGTGTCGTCTGAAGAAAGAATTTATAGACATTAACAAAGCTTCTAGGTTGGAAGTTGGCTTCTGCAGGGATAAAAAACTAAAAGAAAGAAAGAAAGAAAGAACAAAAACATTAAAAAACCCAAGGAAATTCTAGCAGGCGCATGTCTTGAGGATGATGCATTCTGAGTAGAAGCATTTGTGTAGCACGTTGAAATTTACAAAGGAGACGAGCAATACAATATTACCATTTCTCGACATCATGGTAATTAAAAATGACATCACCAACGCCACTGATATATATTATAAATACACAGATGCACATCGGCCCCTGAACTTTAAATCATGCAGCCCAATTCATGCCATACAGAATATCCCACACTGTCTAAACAGGACATTTTGTACTATTTATAATGATGTAGATACTAGAGACAAACGTTTCACTGAACTCAAAGGATTTCTATTCAAACAAAAATATCCATCCCTGCTTATAGAAAATGGTATACAGCATGCAAAACAAATACTTATAAAACAAATTAGACTAACCCAAAAAGAGGAACACAAATACAGAACATCATACAATTTAAAGTGACACAATCCATGTCACCAAAATATCTTGTTGTCGTCAAATCTTGCATACCATCGGTCAAAGTTACGAACTTTAATTACTTTAATTACTGATCGAAAACCTGTTCAAAGTAAAGAGCAATCAAAAATCTTGAAGCAATTATTGACAAAAGCAGAGTTCGACCTAAACAACAATGATAAAACATTCATAATATCCAAGTGCAATGACAGTCAATCTATGCATTGCGGTCAGTATATTAGCATAACAACGGAAGAATATTTACAAACGCAAATATGAACAGTAAAAGCAGGAATGTGATCT
>NC_043012.1:21964224-21966724 GCF_006345805.1 Octopus sinensis
GGCTGTTCACTGCCCTTATATTTACAATAGTACACACACACACACACACACACACACACACACACACATACATACATACATACATACATACATACCTACATACCTACAAACATACACACACACATATACATACATACAAACATACATACATACACACATACATACATGCATACATACATACACACATACACACACATACATACACACATACACAAACATACACACACACATACACACACATACACACACATACATACACACATACATACACACATACACACACACATACACACATACATACACACATACATACACACATACATACACACATACACACACATACATACACACATACATACACACATACACAGCCACATACATACACACACACACATACACACATACATACACACATACACACATACATACACACATACATACACACATACATACACACATACATACGAGCATGTGTGTTTCTCTCTGTAAATGTGTGTGTGTGTATAGTTTCAGTGTGCGTGCGTGTTTGTGTGTATTATGTATATACGCAGATATGTTAAAATATTCATGTGTGTGTGAGTGTGTGTGCATCTATCTATCTATCTATCTATCTATCTATCTATCTATCTATCTATCTATCTATCTATCCATCTATCTATCTATCTATTATCAATCTATCTATCTATCTATCTATCTATCTATCTATCTATCTATCTATCTATCTATCTATCTGTCTGTCTGTCTGTCTGTCTGTCTGTCTGTCTGTCTGTACACACACATGCATAATAAAGCGGGTAGCCACATCAAAGTGGAAGATAAATGTTGCTACTAGTTTAACCCTAGGCGGATTCTCCATCAGCTGATTTTCGGTGCAAGGTCTGCAAGGGTGCAGAGCTTGCACTGAAAACCAGCTGGTGGAGAATCCGCCTGGGGTTAAACCAGTAGTAACATTCAACAGTCACTTTGTTGTGGCCACTGGCTTTACTGTTTAGTATACATTACTATTCCATCTCCTCTTGAGATTTTATAACTGGCTATTTTGCTCATACATACATACATACATACATACATACATACATACATACATGCATACATGCATACATGCATACATGCATACATACATACATACATACATACATACATACATACATACATACATACATACAGACAGACAGACAGACAGACAGAGCTCGCAAGGTGGGAGAAGTCCGAAACGTGGTCCTTTGCTATTCGTAAGACCCGCAGAAGAGAAAGCAGGTCAACCCCCGACACCGAGAGCATCGACGGGTGGATGAATGCGCATCCAGGCTCAGCGGTTGCGTAGGAAGTCAGGGACAAGAAACAGGAAGAAAGAGTGAGAGAAAGTTGGAGCCAAAGAGTACAACAGGGGTCGCCACTAACCCCTGCCGGAGCCTCGTGGAGCTTTAGGTGTTTTCGCTCAATAAACACGCACAACGCCCGGTCTGGGAACCGAAACCGCGATCCTCCGACCGCGAGTCTGCTGCCCTAACCACTGAGCCACTGCGCCTCCACTGCTGCTGCTGCTGCTGTTGTCGCTGTTGATGATATTGTAGACATTGCTGTTATCGTTGTTACTGATTTTAAAAGATTTATTATTTTTTTTTTATTTATTTATCTAGTTTCAGCTCACAAGCTGTGGCCATGCTGGGGCACCGCCATTTGGTGTTGCTACATGATTTTTCTTCACGAATGCTTTTTAGCAATTGCCATTTGGTGCATGAGAGAGTTCGATGCAGCTGCCCTCATCTGCACCTCCTGCCGTGAAGTTGGTTCATCCTGGACACCTGACAGGAAGAGATCCAGTTTCATTTTAAAGATGTAGATATTCCTGAAATAATTGACGTTGTTGTTGTTGCTGATGTAATTGCTATTTGTAGTTACTGTTGTAGTAGTAATAGTAGTGGTTGTTGTTGCTGTTGAGCAGGTGGTAGTGGCGGTTGCTTGCTATTGCTTATATTTTTGGCTATAGATCCTTCCTACAAACATTGGACCTACTGATTGGTCAAACGAAATCAATACCGATCCTGTTATTCTTCCTGTTTCTGCTCATTACAAACGCATGCGCACGCAAACACATACATACACACACACACACACGAACGCACACAAACAGCCGTCACTAGCAAGCGAGGATGACTTCGTAGCATCTATTATGGCTTCGTTAACCGTTTCGCATGTCCAAAGAAACATACATGGACATCTCTATACTTATCTTAATTTCCACAGTGAATCACATATCCTTCGCTATACTTGTCGAAGTAATGACAAATAAGGCAAACAAAAGCGTGTCAACGATTGTTGGAAGTAACAACTAAATTTCCATCGCATTGTTTCAAAAATAACGAACACGTTGCATGATTTGGTCCTGAGTTCCTTGAACAGAGGACGAAGACAAAAGGTTCATGACTGGAATACCTGTTTCTTTACTGCCCACAACGGGGCTAAACACAGAGGGGACAAACAAGGACAGACAAAGGGG
>NC_043012.1:21971724-21986724 GCF_006345805.1 Octopus sinensis
TACACAGATATTGGTGTGTATCAGACCAGTTTATATCCACGTATCCATGCATATTTATTTCTTTACTACCCACAAGGGGCTAAACACAGAGGGGACAAACAATGACAGTCAAACGGATTAAGTCGATTACATCGACCCCAGTGCGTAACTGGTACTTGATTTATCGACCCCGAAAGGATGAAAGGCAAAGTCGACTTCGGCGGAATTTGAACCCAGAACGTAACGGCAGATGAAATACGGCTACGCATTTCGCCCGGCGTGCTAACGTTTCTGCCAGCTCGCCGCCTATCCATGCATAGTATCCGACCAGAAGAGTCATGGGGGTAGAGTCCTCAGGTACTACCTTCACAGGGTCCAATCAGAAGCAACCGTAATTAAAATTTTCTCTTGCATTCCCATGCATGACCATCTGAAACTATAAATATTATCCAATCATCTTGCTTTTGATCTACCATGTGATCTCCAGCCGGTTTACATGGTCTGTGGGATCCGCATTGCGATCTTTTCCTACCAGCTTCTAACTATATCTCCCTAATAGCAGCACTGTGACCTCTCAATACTGAGAGGTCGTGGCTTGAGCTAGAAAGCGTCCTTGAATCGTGTATGACAAGGGATTTGAACGTCTGGAAAGACACCAAAAAGCAATGGCAATCCAGAATGGTAATTTCAATCTTTAAGAAAAGAGAGGTGGGGTAAAACAGAATACACTAAGTAGTAAGGAATCTCATTGTTGGGCTGAACTCCCGAGTAAAGCCTGGGAAAGAGATGCAGCGATATTGTCGTCCATCCAGGTAGCTGAAGACCAACGGATTATATATATATATATATATATATATAAATATATATATAAATCCAATATATATATATATATATATATATATATATACATCGATGTAGTACGAAACGATCGTACCAACATTACCGGAGTCATTCTTGTTGCTTATTTTGATTATAATCACCCCACGGATGATTTTTACGGATAACACCATACAAAATTCTGGTGCATCTAAATTAAGTACCATATTCATTTGAATTTAAATTTTTGCTGAACTTTTATATATATATATATATATATATATATAAACAAAGTTAAATGCGATACAATAAAATTAATTATAATCGCCGGTGTACCAGTACACGCCATATATTATTCATATATCATTACATTCAAGGCGAAGAGTGCACTAGATACACAAAAGCTGGATAAATTTAGTGAGATGAAAATTAAAAACTTTTACAAACTTAGCTTTTCTTATACTGCAGTTTCGCCAAATTCAGTAATAAAAATAATATTTATTTACTCAGGCTGGCTCTTCAGTAAGATTCCTGTTAATGATGGGAAGACTATATTAATAGACCCATGTGCGTCTATTGAAATGCTCTTTCTAAACTATTCAAAACACTGCGCAGACTCAGAACAAACCCGACAAAATAGGGGATTGTGGTATATCGTCTAACGGTCAGAAATTTATCGAGAGAATATGTAAACAAGAGAGAATATATATATATATCTATATATATATATATATATATATATATATATATATTATATATATATATATATATATATATATATTATATATATATAGGGCAAATAAAAAATGGAGAGGATAAACAATCGACAAACATCAGTCTGTAAACATTCAATTATATCTATTTATTAATTGATTACACTCATATGTGTAAGTGATCTCAATAAACGAATGAAATAAGCAAATAAATAAGTAAATAAATAAATGAAAATAAACAAATAAGAATAAATGAGTAAACAAATACTAAACTCTTACAGGTGTTTCTACCATGGGGTCGCCAAATCTTCCAAGTTTTCCACATCACGCCGGTGATATACAGGGATGAACAAACATTGGACAGGGGTTGGACAATGGTTGAGCCCCAAGGCTTCGTCAGAGAGACCAAATGTTAGGAAACCAACATGTGGGGAACAAAGTTAAAATAATAAAGTAAAATAAAAATAATATAATAGAAAGGCGCAGGAGTGGCTGTGTGGTAAGTAGCTTGCTAACCAACCACATGGTTCCGGGTTCAGTCCCACTGCCTGGCATCTTGGGCAAATGTCTTCTGCTATAGCCCTGTGCCGACCAATGCCTTGTGAGTGGATTTGGTAGACGGAAACTGAAAGAAGCCTGTCGTATATATGTATATATATATATATGTATGTGTGTGTGTGTGTGTTTGTGTGTCTGTGTTTGTCCCCCTAGCATTGCTTGACAACCGATGCTGGTGTGTTTATGTCCCCGTTACTTAGCGGTTCGGCAAAAAGAGACCGATAGAATAAGTACTGAGCTTACAAAAGAATAAGTCCTGGGGTCGAGTTGCTCGACTAAAGGTGGTGCTCCAGCATGGCCGCAGTCAAATGACTGAAACAAGTAAAAGAGTAAAAGAGTAAAGAGTAAAGGAATGGTAAGAACGTCATTGCAAAGCGCTGTCATAATCCATGGTGTTACATCTTACGGTGAAGAAAGTGACTTCCCGGAGAAATTTCTGCAGGCTGTGAGGGTTACAACGTGTTTCAAGTATACTGGGGGGGGGGGGGAGCGAGGGTAAGAAGTTGCGTAGTTAGTTTTAATGGTATGGTCCATGTCATAGGGGGTCAGAGGTTAGAGGCGAACTGCTTTTTATTGGGGGAGTATAAAAAGAATTGGCAGAATTAACTTAAATTGAACCGGTTTGGGGAAATTCAATACATAAGCTGAGGGACCTGCATGGTGTAGATGCGGATGTCTTTAAAGTAGGACTGGATCTCTTCCTGTCAGGTGTCCCGGATGAACCAACTTCACGGCAGGAGATGCAGATGAGGGCAGCTGCATCGAACTCTCTCATGCATCAGATGGCGTTTGCTAAAAAGCATCCGTGATGTAAAATCGTGTAGCAAACCAAATGGCGGTGCCCCAGCATGGCCACAGCTCATTAGCTGAAACTGGAAAAATCAAAATCATCAAAATCAAAATAAGTATATCGATGAAAGAAACATTAAGGAAAACCTTAGTGCTATGTTATTACTTGTTACTCATTAACAGAAACCTAATTCCAATACCCCTATGGGTAGTAGGGTGAGGTCAAAGTCAATCCTACAACTTAATTGGTCAGCTGATATTTGAAAACAATGGCGTTGTCCAGGTTCGTTAAAACTATCAATAAAGTACAGGACAAGTAAAATGAAAAATAAAAATATTTAAGGAATGAATAGTCTAAGGGCTTTTGCTAATGAATGGGCGACGACTTACGGATATGGATATTGTGTTTTATATGAATATATCTGAGATATATATATATCAAATTAACAAGTAATTTTCTTATTTGCCTTATAAATTTCCATTTTCCTTATTTGCCTTATAAATCCTGGTAAAATTTTGTTTTGCCCCCACCCATATCTAGTATTCATTTGCGATATTGCCCTGCAATAGTTAGCACATGAATATAAATACGTACGTATACAACAAGTAAGTATATTGGATATTTAATATATCCCTTAGATGGTTACGTAACCCCTAACTCGTACAGACATATATATATATATATATATATATATATATATATATATATAATATATATATATATATATATATATATATATATATATCCCTAAAAAGAAAATGTAAAGTATTAGCAGACGCTCATGGAAGGAGAGAAAAATGGTTTAACATTTCGAGCAACACTCTTCTTCAGAAACAGAGTAAAGTCCAATAGAAAGGAAACAAACGAAGAAAATCGCCAACGATTCACATGTGGTTACATGTTTGATATAAATATCAAAAATGTAACCACATCAAGTCTGATATGTATATATATATACATTAAACTTCAACATTGACGTGTCTTTACTATAAGTTTGATATCTATCTATCTATCTATCTATCTATCTATCTATCTATCTATCTATCTATCTATCTATCTATCTATCTATCTATCTATCTATCTATCTATCTATCCATCCATCCATCTATCTATCTATCTATCTATCTATCTATCTATCTATCTATCTATCTATCTATCTATCTATCTATCTATAGATAGATAGATATATAGTAAAGACACGTCAATGTTCAAGTTTAATGTTATATTAATTTTTTAAAGTTTCTTTATTAAACCTTTACACACGCACACACAAACACACACACACACACACACACACACACACACACATATATATATATATATACTTATATACATATGTGTATATATATAAATATATATATATATAGATAGATAGATATATACATGTATATATGCAGAGGGAGAGAGGGAGAGAGAGAGAGAGAAGAGAGAGAGAGAGAGAGAGAGAGAGAGAGAAAGTTAATGTTTGTGTATGTGTGTGTGTGTAGACGTGAATGTGAACGCTATATATTTTTCATTCCGATAATGTACCTTAATGACTTAATTATATTTTACTTGATTAAATAATGTATCATTAATTAAGCTGCGTGTTTAATTACACACACGTTTATAAACACGGATGTATGTCCACGCATGTATCTTTACAGATATAAACAAATCTTCACATTGTGCTATGATTTCATACACATGGCACACACACACACACGTCTACACAAATCCACACACCCAGATACTACAGGACATATATGAATAAGTAATTTTAAACAATAAAAATACATTATTAAATATTGTGTGTGTATATATATTCCTGTATTTCACGTTCATTATATATAAAAACATTCATTCTTATATATATATAATATATATATATATATATATATATATATATCATATATAATATATATATATATATATATCTACGCATGCACTTATATACATACATAATTTCTTTTATTCTTTTACTGGAGCCAGGCTGGAGCACCGCCTTTCAGTGTTTTGGATCTCCTTTCTGTACTGTTTTTGGTGAAGAAACAAGCTGGACAGAGCTGTTCTTCTTTGTGCTTCCTGCTCCAATGTGGGTTCATCTCGGATTTCAGATAAAAATTTGTCCAGTTGCTTTATAAAGGTTTCCATATTTACGCCTCGGCAATCTTCGAAACCCCAACTCCGAATTACTATACAAAACACCTTGTGAAACACCAGTTGTTGACGTCTCCTCAGACCAAACAAATGAAATTTTTCTCTGGTTAAAACCAGACTCTCGGGAGAAAAACAAATAGTGACTTTATAAGGGAACCAACCAATCGGAATGCAAGATGACCATCAGGCAAAAACAAGTTACCGAGTCTCTACCAGGATGTCAACCAAGCAGAACGTTCAACTTTGCCAAAACAAAAATATTTTGTCCAAAACGGAAAATATCTTTGATCAAACTAATTGACGTCAGGAAACCTACAACCAATCAGAACTTGTTCCATGAACCTGGTCAACAAGGAATGGACATCACCAGGAAGCCAACTAACCAAAGCGCTTGACTTTGCGAAAACAAAATTATTTTGACCAGAAAAAAAGTAGCATCTAAATTATAACCGATCAAAACTTGATCCTTTATTGTAAAACACACACACGCACACACACACATATATCTCTCTCTATATAAACGGCAGTTTGTCTGTGTGTGTGTCTGTGTGTCTGTTAGGTTGTACCCTCACCCTGACCACGGCTTTCAACCGATTCTGATGAAACTTGATACACACATAGCCCAATGTCATAATTCAAAACTAACGCAGCGAAAATTTTGAAAAGTTCCCCCAGTTCTGAAAAAAATCGATAAATTCGACATGGGGTCGAGAATCAGAAACACAAACCAAAGACTGTCTAGGGGACGCAACTCGACCTTTTTAACTCTAAAAAATATTTACCATAATTTTTTTCCCATTTTTTTGCTATTTTTTGGCTATAACTCTCTAAAAATGCTTTATAGTTATTTCCCTTACAAACCCGAGCAACGCCGGGTGATACTGCTAGTATATACTAAAAGATTTGGACTTAAACACTTCGAGCTCTAACAAGCTTAAAAGGTGAAGAGACTTATACACTTAGACTGGAATTGAAAAGGGAACTGCCCAAACTACGACAGAAATTGTAAAGAAATCTCATTTTTCTTTCTTTCCAACTGTTTCTCCTTCTTCCTCGCTGTTTTCTTTCTTTTTCTTCTTTATAAAAACATATTATGAATAAACTTTCAATTTGTTATGATTTTCACCGAGCAGTTACTCTTTTATTAATCTCTGTCCCCGTGAAACTACACGTTTTCAGATTCACGTGCATTTTCAAACCCCCAAACAAATTCTCCCGTATTTTTTCCTGCGTGGGAATTCACTTCTTCACACACACACACACACACACACAGACACACACACACACACACACGCGCACACACACACACACACACACACGCGTGCGCGCGCGCAAAGTTTAGGTTAGTTAAAATGTTTGTGATATATTTCAACTGCTAAAAGGCAAACTTACTGCAGTTTCCGTTGGGAAAACTTTTATCATATCTTTTCTGTTTGGCTGCCACTTTTCAATTTCTTCAAATTTTGTTCCAACTGATTTCATATTTGGTGTTTTCGGTGTAGTTTTGTAAGGTACAATGAAAGGACGGGTGTCATTTTCTTTCAATTCCCAGACAAGCTTTCTTGTTCTCGGTGTATCGGAAAAATTTTCGGTGGGAATCGAATCAAGTCTTGAATGAATTCTCTGAAGCCCCTGTATATGTTTTATATTCTTGCGAGCCATCTACTTGCACTTTGGCTCTATAAACAATACCTTTTTTCTAGACATTTTCCTTCCAACGGACAGTAAGTCTCATCTTTAAAGTTGCAGTTCCTCAGATTAGATTAGTAGTTGTCTGTAACAATTTTTGTGTTATGCTGGCTAATAAAAGAAGCTAAAGAATAACTAACCTTCAGCGTTCTCCTATTAAATATTCTATAGAAGTTATGGCTAGATTGAAAATGCTTAGAAACTAATTTTAAGAATTCCCTACCTATATTAGTTTTTACGGCCATATTAAATGCGGGGTTAAACCACATAACTTTCCTAGTTCTAGTTCTAGGTGGTCTATTATTGTTAGAATGAACTTGATTATACTGGATCTTCTCTGAAACTCCACTTTTCCTTAATGCATTGTTGTAATATGGCGCAGCATTTTGAAATGCTGTCTCATCCGAAGTTGATGATATTCGCCTTCCTACATTACTAACTAGGTTCTTAAGAATTACTGGTGGATGATTAGATTCTTTGCTAATATAACATAGCTTTTCATTGGGCTTACGATAGGGTTTAAATTCATCTAATCGCAGATCTAAATTGATATCTAAAAAAATCTACGCTTTTAAGGTTACTTTCTATCGTAATCTGTAAGCCCGTTCTTTGGAAGAAAGTAATCAGATTCTTCCTAAGTTTATCTAACTCAGGGCCGTTTAAATTATGGGTGACTATAAGACCGTCATCACTGTATAATCCTTCATCTATTAAAGGGAATTCTAGATGCCGATTATGCAAAATATAATACCCTATAAGCACACATAACTCCACCCCATCGTATGCCCCCATCGGTACATCGAAAAGAGAATCCTCACTTTTTTGACCCCAAGTAGATTCCTTGTAAAAAAGAAGAGATTTCTTTGCATGCAATTTCCGAGTTATCGATGGTGACACACTGCTTGGCGAAAGCTAATGCTTTTAGAAGCAAAGGCCTAGATATTGACGGGTAAAAGTCGACAATATCAAACTGCGTAAATTTGCAGTTATGCTTATGGCTAATCCCTTTGAACTAATCTATCACTGACTTGCTATTTTCCCAAACCCGTAAATTTAAACCCACTATCTAACTTACTTAAAATACGATCTAAAATATATTAGCTAATAACACTTATTTCAGTTTTAGTAGGATTAATCAGGTCTACATTTAGGGTTTCTATTAAAATTAGCTTTATGGTATTTTAGTGCGATAAAAGGGTGGCGCGTGGAGGGGAGATATTCTGTCCTGTCACTAACTTTAAGGTTGTTAGCAATTCTTCTTGCCTCCAAATTCACCTCTTTATATAAATTTGTATTGTCTTTTTTCTAGGTGTCTGTAATGCTGTTCGAAAGTAGACGCTTATAAACATCTTTATCAACCGCGTATAAGTTTTTTGTCTTATCGGAGTTTACGAAGATCTTATCCGAGTTCTATATGTCTCTAATTTTTTTCCTTCATATCTCTCTGTAGCTGGTTGTTGAATTTGCGGAATTTAATTTTTCTAATGAGCCCTAAAATGTATTTTGCAAAGGCTTCCAATTCGGAAATAGTGGTGGATTTTTGGAAAATTTAAGTCTGTATTTCCTTCCGTTAGATTTCTGCTTTGTATCAAAGAAAAAGGGCTCATTCTTCGATGAGACTCCTCCGTTTTTTCGATAAGACTCTTGAGGTATTGCTACTGTGTCGGGATGGGTATATTTTTTAGAGAAAAATCCAATGGGTGATATTTTTGCTACTTTTTAATAAAGCATATTACTCTACCTCTGGTATCCGAGTACTATTTTTCCCACCTTGTTTCGCATTTATGTGCTTACTCTGGAATATATATATATATATATATATATATATATATAACGGGAAGCTTTATGAAAATAAACAAAAGACGAAGGCAGGTGGAATACAAACAAACAATTGTATTAGTATGGCGCTCAGGAATATAAATAAAACAAGTCTTTTACGTTTCGAGCCTACGCTCTTCAACAGAAAGATACACAGAAAAGAAACACGGAGAGAAACATATATCTTTGGTTTCGGGTTCAGTCCCACTGTGTGGTACCTTGGGCAAGTGTCTCCCACAATAACCTCGAGCCGACCAATACCTTGTGAGTGTATTTGGTAGACGGAAACTGTGGTCCAACTATCCCGTCTAGAGCAAGAGCCAGGTACTACAATAAGTTGGGTTTCTGAGGCTCTCAACTGCTTAATATCTTGCCAAAAAATCTGGGGGATCTACAGAGTGGAGGTAAATATTTTCAAGAAGCGCTTTGACTATTAGCCGTCGAAGATCTCAGGTGAACGTACATTACGGCAAAGAACTCAAAATAAAGGTGGTTCTCTTATTCATCAAAAGCCAAATACATGAGAATGGTCATTAAGAAGGTAATGAAAATGACAGTGCTCCAGCATGGCCACAACCTTTGGGTTGAAACACATGAAGAAAGGAAGGAATGAACCGGTTAAGAATAATTCCTTACAAAATGTTGTCTGTATTATTTAGAAACTTATTATTTATTAGAAAGTGAAGCTTTCTGAATCGTAACTCTGGGTTTGACTTTCTGAGTTTTGAAACGATTGAAGGAAGCACAAAGCAATATGTTAAAGGAGAAATATTTGCAAACAGATATACACACAAGGAGAGAGAGAAAGAGAGAGAGAGAGAGAGAGAGAGAGAGAGAGAGAGAGTAGGGGGGAAGAAAGAAAGGAGAGAAAAAGAGAAAGATAGAAAGAAAGAAAGAAAAAAACTAGAAAGCGAGAGAGAGAGAGAGAGAGGGTGGGGGAAGAAAGAAAGGAGAGAAAAAGAGAGAGATAGAAAGAAAGAAGGAAAAATCTAGAAAGAGAGAGAAAGAGAGAGAGAGAGAGAGAGAGAGGGGTGGGGAAGAAAGAAAGGAGAGAAAAAGAGAGAGATAGAAAGAAAGAAGGAAAAAACTAGAAAGAGAGAGAGAAAGAGAGAGAGAGAGGGTGGGGGAAGAAAGAAAGGAGAGAAAAAGAGAAAGATAGAAAGAAAGAAGGAAAAAACTAGAAAGAGAGAGAGAGAGAGAGACAGAGAGAGAGAGAGAGAGGGGAAAGAAAGAAAGGAGAGAAAAAGAGAAAGATAGAAAGAAAGAAGGAAAAAAAACTAGAAAGAGAGAGAGAGAGAGAGAGAGAGAGAGGAAGAGAGAGAGAGAAAGAAGGAAAAAACTAGAAAGAGAGAGAAAGAGAATACGCGTAAAGGAGATTCTATGCTTGAGAGTAAGGTATAACCAAAAAAATATGAGAGCAGCTCGTGATGTATTTGAGAAAAACAATATATAAACCTACTGAAAAATCAAAACAAGGACAAAACAAAAACAAAAGAAAAATAAAAGAAAAAAAAGGGAAACAAAACAACACCTGATGCGTTTGTTTCGTTTGTTCCTCATTTCTGATTGCAATACGATAAACAGGCTCTGAATATATTCACTTCACTGAAGACGATAAAAGAACTGCTGATTCCATTACTACCCAATACCGTTTTACGGAACATCATTATTCCATGATACAACCGAAAGATATCAAATATTATCTCATGTATTTATATCACAGTCAAACAGTTATAACTTTGTTTATTCTTTCTTTCGTTTACATATACATACATGTTACACACACACACACATAGATACTTACATACAGACAAGCACACAGAAATGCATACATATATATATTTATATCAACTTATCTATATAGCTATTAATATATATATATATATATATATATATATATATATATAAGCGTTTATATACTTATACATACATTCATGCATAACTATATCTATATATCTATAGCCACATACACAGACGTGTATGTATGTATGCATGCTTGCATGTATGTAGATATACATTCTTATCATATCTCAGCCCTGTTTTGCACTGGTTTTCTACAAATTCTTCATTCTTTTTCATTGGTTTCTACAAGTTTTTACTATTTTTTCTCTATGCTGATTATATATATATATATATATATATATATATATATATATATATATATATATATATGAATATGTGTGTGTACAGTTATATCTATATATACTATATATATATTTACACACACACACACACACACGCACACACAGAGGTTTCTGAGAATGGTTGCGGATGGAGTACAGCATCTTTCGATTTTACTTTCAGTTGAAGGAGGAAGATTTCGAAGCTTGTATATTCTCGATAGCGAAGTCCTGTGTGCATGACTAGATCACTCGACTCTCATGTACACTATATCGTTTCATCTAGATGGAAATATGTACGTTATGGAACTACGGGGTGATATAGCGCATTCTGGCAAAATGGTGGGAAACAAGGAAAAATTGGCGACATTCATTGGTCCCGAAATCTGTGCTTGCCTATGACAGGCACTATAGGAGAAGTGGATGGGCAACACGAAAGCCCAGTGCGTCCAGAAAGTTCATGGAGCCGATGAACAAAATAATGCCATCATATTTCGATAGAGGTAAGGGTTCACGATTTCGGTCCGGTGCCCGAGCTCATGAACACCTAAAGATGGCCCTGCGTATGATACTGAGAGACCCCTTCTATAGTTATAGCTAGATGAAGTATTACATCTCACTAAACCTATGTTCATATTATCTGCAACTCAACTTTGCCTTTCATCCTTTCGGGGTCGATAAATTAAGTACCAGTTACGCACTGGGGGTCGATGTAATCGACTTAATCCCTTTGTCTGTCCTTGTTTGTCCCTTCTATGCATTAGGAGTGACCTTAACAGGCCATTCGTCCACCAGAAAGAGCAGCCATAACTCACACCGCCAAGTAGTAGTAATTCAGAAATTAGGTGAAAATTTAAAAACATTTACCCTAATTCATCTTTTAGACGATGCATCGTTTCTGTGTTATTAATGATTAAATTAGCTTAATTAAATTAAATTAAGCTAATCTACCATAGGTCACACTTCATCAGTAAAAAACCTGGGAGAGACAAATATACACGAGGCGTCTGTATCGATGCCTCCGGAATATCTGTCTTAAAATTTTCAAGACCGACGTATTCGCGCCAAACTTATCAGCAGTAAATATAAACTGCCGATTCAATCTCAGAATTATTCAGAAAATTATCAATTAGTCAATTTAGGGTAGCAAAAAATTCAATAGAAATTTATCGCTACCAGCGGCCTAGTGGAAAAGAGAAAATAGTCAAAGACTAAATATATAAATATAACAATTTAGGAGTGACCTTAACAGGCCATTCGTCCACCAGAAAGAGCAGCCGTCGGTCTTGAAAATTTTAAGACAGATATTCCGGAGGCATCGATACAGACGCCTCGTGTATATTTGTCTCTCCCAGGTTTTTTAATTAAGCTAATTTAATCATTAATAACACAGAAACGATGCATCGTCTAAAAGATGAATTAGGGTAAATGTTTTTAAATTTTCACCTAATTTCTGAATTACTACTACTTGGCGGTGTGAGTTATGGCTGCTCTTTCTGGTGGACGAATGGCCTGTTAAGGTCACTCCTAAATTGTTATATTTATATATTTAGTCTTTGACTATTTTCTCTTTTCCACTAGGCCGCTGGTAGCGATAAATTTCTATTGAATTTTTTGCTACCCTAAATTGACTAATTGATATATATATATATATATATATATATATATATATATATATATATATATAATATATATATATATATATATATATATATATATATATATATATATATATATATATATATATATATATATGTATGTATGCCTGTATGAATTGTTTGTTATATATGGACATGTCGTACCCAGCTGACGATAACATTTTCTTTTATAAAAGAAATAAAAATTGGGGGCGGTGAGTGGATAGAACCGCTAGAGCATTCCACAACAATCTGCAAGGTCATGTTTGTCGAGTTATGGCTCTGTAGAATTGTTGGAGCATCACACAAAATACCACAAGGTATTTAGTTACAGTCCTCCCATTTTTCTGATTTCAAATCCTAACGATATGAACTTTGTCTCCTCTCTTTTTAGATTGATAGGACAAAGCCTCGTTTAAGCCCTAAGATCGATTTAATCAACTAAGCCGACGTCCACACGATTTCTAGCTTTATACCTCAATAAGAAATATATATTTAAGGGTGGTAGAATGGTCGAATCATTCAAGCGTCGGTATTTATTTTTTGTAAGTTCAACTCCTGCTAAAGTCAACTCGTATGCCATTCAATTTTCCGGGGTCAATAAAGTAAGTGGGAGAGTGAGACAGTGGCACAGTGTCAACTTTTCTCTCTCTTTTCCTTCCTGGAATGCTTTGATTTATTTGATTGAATACGTCAATTTAATCTATTAACCTTTCCACCAAATTTCTGACCTCATGTTTAAGTTAGAATCCATTTATTATCATCAGTATAGACGTCGCACAGTATACAACATCGTGAGGTAGTTGATTGAAGATATCGTCTACCGGGGGTTTGCACTGTTTGTCAAGTCACAACAAGGACCTCAGACAGACAGTACTTTACGCAATATGCATGCAGTCCCAAGTAATGTCGACTTTTGCAATACACCTAGATTGCAGGGCATTTCTAAGGTTTTCAGATGTTTTTGCAGATTGGGTGGTATTAAACCCAATGCTCCGATGACAATAGGGATAATCTTTATGTTTGACTCTCGTAGCTGCCACATTTTAGCGATTTCAGTTCTCATGTCTCATATTTATCAACCTTTTCTCCTTCTTTCCTAATGATGTGTTGATCTTCTGGCACTGCGACGTCGATTATTAGGCACTCTTGTTTGTCCCTCCTAAGGGTTACTATATCCGGCCTTCGGTGCTCTAACACCTTGTCTGGCTGGAAATTAAAGTCCCAGAGAATTTTTGCCTTCTCCTTTTCGTCCATTACCTTTTCCGGTGTATGTTGGTACCAAGCACCTGTAACTTCATATCCATACTTACGGCACAGTAGCTAGTGGATGTTTTGGGCTACCTTGTCGTGTCTACGCTTGTAATCTTTCTGCGCAAGACTTTCACAAGCACTAACAATGCGAGTCATGCTTTCGACCCTCTTCCCACACATTCTGTAGAGGTCCGTTGCACTTGTGTGGTATATATTATTTTTCACTGAAGTGGTATTCAACGCCTGGTCCTGGGCCGCGATGATTAGGCTTTCAGTATTCTTTTTTAGGTCACTCTTGTTGAGCCACCTCCATGATGCTTCCTAGTCTTTTAATTTGTTGGTTTCACGGTAGTACTGACCATGTAATTCCATACGGAGTAGTTTTTCTTCTCTCTCGTTGGCTGTTCTTGATCGAAATTAATGAGCGCTCTCAAGTCCATTTTTTGTTAACACCTTCTGCACTAGCAGCATATTACAGCGGGTCTTATTTGCTGTTTATTCTGCCATGTTTCTTCTTTCAATATCGGTGCACTCCCGTATGCTAATCTGCCCACATCCACCTTTACCTCTCTTCTATTATTATTATTATTATTATTATTATTATTATTACTATTTTATGTTTGACTTTTGCTCTGCATTTGTACAAGTTGTCTCCAAGTTTCACCCAGAGACCTCAAGAGACAACAAATTAGAAGTTCAAGCTGGTGTTATGACTAGGGTGCTTTATATAAGACATCCCCGTCCCCAGTCAACGTTTCAAACAAGGGAGGACGCAAAAGCTCACTGTCTAAAACCCCTGAAAAGCAGGGGTTTCTTGTTAGTTTCTTATTATTGCAGCCTGAGACTGGTAAGAAACCACGTCGAGCAGGCGCCGTTAGAAATAGTCATTCCTTAGCTAATTGCTACAGTCACGATAGACATCGAGGAAAAAACGAACATCCTCGAATCTACCAGCCTAAAAAACACAAAAAAAAAAGAGAGAACAGGTCGGGAATGGAAATGGAACTCGACATCCAAACCAGTCAGAAAAATGTGGATGCTATCCTAGATCAACTACATCTTCCAGGTAGCATCATCTTACCCGTTAGGAAGGAAGGTCAAGTAACACATCTGCCCGTAAACCACTCATAAAAGCTTTCTGTCCTAAATTGAATGAGAAAGAGACCCTCTCCTCTCTCAGCACAAACGAATCCACCAACAACAGCCACCAAAGCCCCAAAAGCAGCAGCACCATCACCATCACCATCACCATCAACACGCGTTACAGCATCAACAGAAGCAGCAGAAACTACAATAACAGCATCTTCTGCAACACTAATCCTCACCATACCTATTTCTTTACTGCCCATAAGGGGCTAAACACAGAGAGGACAAACAAGGACAGGAAAACGGATTAAGTCGATTATATCGACCCGAGTGCGTAACTGGTACTTAATTTATCGACCTCGAATGTATGAAAGGCAAAGTCGACCTCGGCGGAATTTGAA
>NC_043012.1:21991724-22006724 GCF_006345805.1 Octopus sinensis
CCTTGTATCTTTATCAATTCAGTATAAATTCAATAGATCTATCAACAAAGGGATTTTAATATAAGAGCCAATGTCCACTGGTCCAAAGTGACACACTTCCCTATTAATTTGCTGTCAACTTCTTATATAATTACATTAGCAGAATCGCAGTAGCACTAGCGTACCGGACAAAATGCCTCGTCGGCTTTTTTCCGACTTTATGTTCTGAGCTCGAATATCATCAAGGTTGACTGTATCTTTTATTCTTTTCGGAGTCGATAAGATAAGTACCAGTTGAACATAGGGATTGATGTAATCGATCACCTCCCTCTCTAAAGACCTTGTGTGGAGGCATATGGCTTAGTGGTTAGAGAAGCGGACTCGCGGTCGAGGGATCGCGGGTTCGAATCTCAGACCGGGCGATGTGTGTGTTTATGAGCGAAACACCTAAGCTCCACGCGGCTCCGGCAGAAGGTAATGGCGAACTTCTGCTGACTCTTTCGCCACAACTTTCTCTCACCACTCTTTCCTCCTGCATCTTGCAGCTCACCTGCGTAGGACCGGCGCCCCATCCAGGTGGGGAACCTATACGCCAAAGAAACCGGGAAACCGGCCCTTATGAGCCAGGCATGACTCGAGAAGGAACAAACAACTGAAGACCTTGTGCCCACTATAGAAAGTAAAGAAAAAAGAATTACATTAAACTCAATTATCATGCAAGCTAGAACACATCACCAATCTCTGACTCTATCTTCCTGTAATATTTTTTCAAAGAGAAATAAATGCAAGCCACCCTCGAAGAACTGCTATAGAGTTTTCCGAGTACTTCCGTCATCAATTTTATATACACTTCACATTAATTATTATTATTATTTTTTTTATTGATTGCTATTCCATTTCTCAAGACCAAATACACCAAATATCCCTTTGTCCTTCATGTTACTAAATAGTATGTGTTAAGTTTTAAAGCTCTGTTGCAGTTTCGATATGGTCACTTGGAGAGTAGTTTTTCGATGCTTATAGTGAAATAAATATTAATTTTTACATTCTAATGTTTTTTTTTCTATGTAAATTACTTTATAGCAGAGTGGTTAAATCAGCGAAGATTTTATACTTTTAAAGAGCTTTGATGAAAGCTTAGGTCAATTGCTGCGCGCTGTAAGAATTCAAACGAGGTTCTTCAGCAATGGAAGCAGCAAGAAATATTTGTTCTGTCTTTGTAAATGAAGCTTCAAGTGTCCGAACATGACAACAGTGGTTTGACTGGTTTCGTTCCAGAATTTTTTCTCTTGAAGATTCTCATCGATCTGGATGATCAAGTTCGGTCAATGCTGAGCTTCTGAAAATCAAAAGAAAAATGTGCAAGAATTAGCAAAACAGTTCAATTCCAGTAACATTTCGATCCTGAAATATCTTCAGGTGCTTGAAAAGGTGTCTAAATTGGTAAGTGGATCCTTCATCATCTGACTGATTCTCAGCTTAATCAGAGCTTTGCTCGTCATTCAAGAGTAGACTTGCTGCCGAACCTTCCTGGGCAGACTCATCACAAGTGAGGAAGGTTCTCTGAAATCATATCCAAGGAAATCGACAATGGTTAGCACCGACTGAAAGAGGCGAGTTGATTTCTAAACCCGAGATGTATCCGAAAAAAGTGTTAGGTGGAATATAAAAGGTGCCGTCTATCATGAAATATTAAACCAAACCGAAATAATTAACGTGAAGTATCGTTGTCAATTGGAAGCAATCCACAAAAATTTGCTGAAAAAGCGCCCATCATTGGTCATTCTTGAAGGAGCATTACTCTTAGACGACAATGCGAGACAATATATTGTCCAAGTCAGACAGGAAAAGATCCGTGGCACTAAATATACCTCATCCTGCTTACTCTGCCGACCTTGCTCCACGTGACTATCATCTTTTCAGATTATTGTGATATCATTTAAAGAGAAAAATTGTGAAGAGATTAAAAATGATTTTGAGTGTCTCTATGTTTCGAAACCTGAATCATTTCATGCTTTAGGGATCAGCAGTTTGCTAAGCAGATGGGATTATGATGACAATCATAATGGGAAACAGTATCAGGATTAGATAGATCAATTAAGACCAAAGAAGTATTTGTTTCTATTCCATCTTGAAACGCGACACGTCTTTCTTTCCAACCTGAAAATTAACAAACATTGCAATATGCAACTTGACTGACTAAACCGCCATATCTACTACTATACATTTTTAGAAATGCGGCGAGCTGGCAGAACCGTAGCACGCCGGGCGAAATGCGTAACCGTTACGTTCTGTGTTCAAATTCCGCCGAGGTCGACTTTGCCTTTCACCCTTTCGAGGTCGATAAATTAAGTACCTATTTCTTTATTATCCACAAGGGGCTAAACATAGAGGGGACAAACAAGGACAGACATAGGTATTAAGTCGATTACATCGACCCCAGTGCGTAACTGGTACTTAATTTATCGACACCGAAAGGATGAAAGGCAAAGTCGACCTCGGCGGAATTCGAACTCACAACGTAACGCAAACGAAATACCGCTAAGCATTTCGCCCGGCGTGCTAACGTTTCTGCCAGCTCGCCGATAAATTAAGTACCAGTCACGCACTGGGGTCGATGTAATCGATTTAATTCGTTTATCTGTCCTTGTTTGTCCCCTCTATGTTTAGCCCCTTGTGGGTAATAAAGAAACATACATTTTTCAGAAACAAATTCTCATCCGATTATGCGTCCACTTTTGTTGACCGATTCTAAAATTCCAATATACCCATACGCACTCAACATCACAAACCAACATACAAACACACATATACACATGCATAAACTAACAACACACACACACGCACATGTACACCCTTCAAGTTTTTCTTCTGTTAATCTAAATCACTCTTCTCAGTTGGGAATAAGACGTTTTTGCGCAGCCGTTTTGGCCCGCCAATTAGGTGTCAATCATTCAACGCTGTCTCATTTGACATCAGACGTTTTAATGTTTCTCTTGTTCTCTCTCTGTCGCTCTCTCTCTCTCTCTCTCTCTATCTCCCTCTCTCTCTCTCTCTCTCTCTCTCTATCGTATATTCTCTCATTCTCTCTCACTCCCCTCTTTTCTCTGTTAATGTGTGCCAGCATATTTCCCTTTCTGTGTCTAAGGAGAGAGTAAAGTGTTTATGTCAATCATATTTAATTAATGAAGACGGCGAGCTGGCAGAAACGTTAGCACGCCGGGCGAAATGTGTAGCCGTATTTCGTCTGCCGCTACGTTCTGAGTTCAAATTCCGCCGAGGTCGACTTTGCCTTTCATCCTTTCGAGGTCGATAAATTAAGTACCTATTTCTTTATTACCCACAAGGGGCTAAACACAGAGGGGACAAACAAGGACAGACATAGGTATTAAGTCGATTACATCGACCCCAGTGCGTAACTGGTACTTAATTTATCGGCGAGCTGGCAGAAACGTTAGCACGCCGGGCGAAATGCGTAGCCGTATTTCGTCTGCCGCTACGTTCTGAGTTCAAATTCCGCCGAGGTCGACTTTGCCTTTCATCCTTTCGAGGTCGATAAATTAAGTACCTATTTCTTTATTACCCACAAGGGGCTAAACACAGAGGGGACAAACAAGGACAGACATAGGTATTAAGTCGATTACATCGACCCCAGTGCGTAACTGGTACTTAATTTATCGGCGAGCTGGCAGAAACGTTAGCACGCCGGGCGAAATGCGTAGCCGTATTTCGTCTGCCGCTACGTTCTGAGTTCAAATTCCGCCGAGGTCGACTTTGCCTTTCATCCTTTCGGGGTCGATTAAATAAGTACCAGTTACGCACTGGGTCGATGAAATTGACTTAATCCCTTTGTCCTTGTTTGTCCCCTCTATGTTTAGCCCCCTGTGGGCAATAAAGAAATACATATTTAATTAATGAATAGTAATGTATCTCTCAACACCCCGTCTCTTTTTCTTTCACTCTGTCTATCGGTATGTATATATTCCTGCGTGGGCGTGCGTGTGACCGTGTGTTTGTCTCCAATGTCAAAAAGCACAGTCACCAAAACAGGCTCAGTGCCCAGTCAACCGTGGCAAATCGCCAGCGTCCAAACTGCAGCGCCCAGTCGTCTTATTCGTTCTCAATCAGCTGACGAACCATACATAACCACTCCTCTTTTCCGTGTTCCTCCGCCTCTCACTCAGTTTATCAGAAGATATTTGGTAGTTTGTATGAATGATTATTAGCCTCACACCACTTTCCCTCTCTTATTTTAGGAGCACTCCGTCGGTTACGACGACGAGGGTCCCATCTGATACGATCAACGGAACAGCTTGCTCGTGGAATTAACGTGCAAGTGACTGAGCAATCCACAGACACCAGGGTACCCTTAACGTAGTTCTCAAGGAGATTCAGCGTGACACAGAGTGTGACAAGGCCGGCCCTTTGAAATACAGGTACAACTCATTTTTGCCAGCTGAGTGGACTGGAGCAACGTGAAATAAAGTGTCTTGCTCAAGGACACAACGCATCGCCAGGAATCGAACTCACGACCTTACAATCGTCAGCCGAATGCCCTAACCACTAAGCCATGCGCCTTCACTTCCCTCTCTTATAAGCTCAAAGAGAAAGGCAAACATCCTAAATCTCACCTTTGCTAAAAGAAAATATATTTCTAGCGCCAACCACGAAAACCTTTCGATAAACACTGTCCCTACTGCAGCAACACTATAATTCTCTTCTCTTCCTTTTCTCTTTCCTTTCATTTCTGTCTCACCTTCTTCGTCATCCCCAAACCCTCTTTCTTGTCTACACTACCACCACCACCACCACCACCACCACCACCAGCACAACCACCACCACCACCAGCACCACCACCACCACCAGCACCACCACCACCAGCACCACCACCACCACCACCACCAACCACCACCACCACCACCACCACCACCACCACAACCACCACCACCACCACCACCACAACCACCACCACCACCACCACCACCACAACTACCATCACCACCACCACCACCACCACCACCACCACCACCACCACCACCACCACCACCACCAACACCACAACCACCACCACTAGCATCTTCATTAGCAGCACCGATCACCTGGTTTCTATGCTCACATTTGCGTTGCTCTCGAAAAATGACACCCGCCCACTAGTCTCACTCACACACACACACACACACACACGCACACACACACACACACACGTACACACACACACACGCGCGCACACACACACACACACACACACACGCACACACGCACACACACATACACACACACACACACACCATAATTACTCTGTTGTAAAACCGTCAAATTCTGTATTGTGAGGATGCGTGTGTTTAGCTATTGTATTTACTGCTGTATCAATGTGCATGTGTGTGTGTGTGTGTGTGTGTGTGTGTGTGTGTGTGCATGTGTGTGTGTGTGTACTTGCATATCAGCGCATATATGTGTATATGTTTGAGAGGGTCAGTATTTATCGGAGTGTGTATGTTTGCTGGTGTGTATGGACGTGTGTGTATGTATGAGGCGGTAAGCGTTTCTGTTTGTGTTTACTTACATATATATATATATATATATATATATATATATATACATATACACACACACATATATATATACATATATACATATATATACATATATATATACATGTATACATATATACATATATACATATATATATACATATATACATATATATATATATATACATATATATATATATACATATATACACATATATATATATATATATACATATATACTTATATATATACATATACATATATTTATATATACATATACATATATATACATATACATATATATATATACATATACATATATATATATATATATACATATATATATATATAAATACATATACATATACATATATATATACATATATACATATACATATAAATATATATATATACATATACATATATATATATATTATATATATATATACACACACATATATATATATACACATATATATACACACACACACGCACACATTTATATATATATATATACACCACTCATATAGCATACACTCGCGCACACACACTCACATATTTGGTGTGTGTGTGTACATGTCTTAATATAAGTGTTTATGATCATATGTGTATTAACGTCAATATATGAGTACGGTATCCATATGTGCATATTTATGTGTCTACGAATCTGTGTGTGTGTGTGTGTGTGTGTGTGTGTGTGTGTCTGTGTGTGTATGTCAATGTCCCAATGTATATCTATATGTACGTTATGTACCTGTGCATGTTCGTGTTAATATACGGTCGTCCGCATGAACGTGCGTGAGCGCGCGTGAGTGTAAGTGTTTAGCTGTGAGTGTTCGTTGGGTGGAGAGGTCCTCCTCAGCTCAGTGACAGCAGCCTGTTGTCGGAGACACACCCAACGTCTAAGTATTAGGTTATAAAAATGTGGTGGGTTTCTACTCTCTGTTAACAGATGGCTCCAAAAGGCACACCCAGCTCGTTGTTATTTGATCAGCCGGACACGTGTTTTCCTTTCCATGCGTTACATCTTTCTTTGTTTGTTTCTTTCTTTCTTCCTTTCTTTCTTAGACAAAACAAGAACGGTGGGTCAGAGTATACAGGGAGGTAAGTTATGTAAGTATGAGTAATGTATGTATGTATGCGTATGCATACATATACACACGCACATATACACATATATATATATACATATATGTATGTGCGTGTGTGTGTATATATATATATATTATATCACCGTGATCACCGTGACCGACCAGGTTATCAGATGTTGCTACACATCGCTGGTCACAATGCGCTTCGCATTGCTTTAGCCTTCAAATGACGCCACCCCGCTGGCTAAGCGAGCAGGTCAATATATATATATATATATATATATATAATATATAAGAGAATCATAATAATACTCCCTTTACTCCCCCGAAGTTACCTTTAATATAGGTAAATATTTCTTATCATTTATAGATAGACACTTTCCAATAAATCATAAATATAGGAAACTCTTTAATAGGCAAAACCTAAAAATTAATTTTAGTTCAACCACAAATTTTAAAAATATAATTACACACAATACACAAAAACAACAACATTAAGCCGGCTGTTCCTGTAGAGATAAAGACCTGGGCCCGCTGAGCTTGCATGACTTGCATCATTTATGAAGCCACTGTAGATTCTACGACCGCTAAGGTAACAATATCGTCAAAGAAATATGTGAGTCTCACAGAGGAAAATTTAAAGCTAGATTTAATAATCACACCTTGACCTTCAGACACTGGGATAAAATAAAAATGACCAAATTATCCAGTTATATATGGTCTTTAAAAGAACAAGGTGTCAGCTATAAGATTCACTGGAAGATCTTGGCCAAGTGTAAACCTTACAGCAACGGCAGTGGAAAGTGTGGTCTTTGCGATATGGAAATATGACTCATCTGGAAAAAGTTCTTTAGATCTCACTACATGTCTAAATTCAAAAACTGAACTCTTTGGGTCATGTCCACATATGACAAAATACTTGTTACGTTTTTGCCCCCCCCCTCCACCAAGATCACAGATAGAAACTGCTTTTTATATTATGTTCATGTACAAGCCTTTCATATGTCTTAACATTTCTTATATATTTTTATTGGTTTATATATAGTTTTTGTATATATTTTTATTGGTTTATATATAGTTTTTGTATATATTTTCCCACTTTTTTCAATTGTGTGACTGAATACGCGTGTAGTATTTGTATGTATAAGCATATATTAAATGTGTATGTGTGTGTATGTGTATATATGTGTACGAATGTATGTATATACGCTTGTATATCTGCAGCTGTAGGTCTGTTGACAGATAGGAGAGTGTATATATATATGCACCTCTATACATATGTATATATACATGAATATTCATCTTTGCAGCGAGTGTGAATATAAACCTGTACGAGTGTACATATATGTATACGTTTTATGTTTGTGTATGTATATGCGCTCGTGAGTTTGTGTATATATATATATATATATATATATATATATATTATATATATATATATATATTTATATATATATATATATATGTGTGTGTGGTGTGTGTGTGTGCATATATGTATATTGTTTACCTTTTTGTATGAGTATATTTATTTATGTAAGTTCTAAGATAAGTGTAAGCATTTTTGTATGTGAAGATGAAGTGTGTGTGTGTACTTTTATATTTATATATATATATATTTATACATATATATATATATACATATAGATATATATACATATATATGTGTGTGTGTGTGTGTGTGTTTGTGCGTGGTGCATGTATGTATGTATATACACATGTCTGCTTGAATGCGTACGTATGTATATTTTATGAACGAAGATTTCTATCTTTATGAGTATGTGGTTGCGTGTATTTTTATAATTTAATATATTTTATATCTTTTACTTATGTTTTCTACGCCTAGTAGAGTAACTTCCCTTTATTCAACGGTGTTTTTCATAGCGTTTCCTGTTTTAATAACTGATGAAAAATGCCTGGAAGCTCTCATCTCCGGAATTTGAAACTCTGAGTATTATTATGACAACTTACTGGTTGTCCATCCAATATTATCTCTCTCTCTCTCTCTCTCTCTCTATATATATATATATATATATATATAAGTAGTTGAATGAATTATCCTAGTATGGATAATTCAGTTAACCGATACCCGGGTAGCAAATTCACGTCAGAAAAACACAGTTGAAGCTACATGCCAAGGGCAGAGATCACGTGCTTTATGTCGAGAATAAAGGAATTTTGTTAAATCGTCGTTCAACTCCATTCTTTCATTTATTTGTATATATATATATATATATATATATATATATATATATATATGTATATATATATATGTATATATAAATCTTCGAGGTCTCATTCATTCTTTTGTTGAAATATTATTATTATTATTATTATTATTATTATTATTATTATTATTATTATTATTATTATTATTAATATATATGTGTGTGTGTGCGTGTGTGTGTGTGTCTGTATGTGTGTGTATATGATTGTGTGTCTGTTTGTCTCTCCAACATTGCTTGACAACCGATGCTGGTGTGTTCACGTCCCCGTAAGTTAGCGTTTGAACAAAAGAGATCGATAGAATAAGTACTAGGCATACAAAGAATAAGTCCCGGGGTCGATTTGCTCGACTTAAGGCCGCAGCCAAATTACTGAAATAAAAGAATTTTATATTTTTATATTTATATATAGGCGCAGGAGTGGCTGTGTGGTAAGTAGTTTGGTTTACTGACCACATGGTTCCGGGTTCAGTCCCATTGCGTGGCACCTTGGGCAAGTGTCTCCTACTATAGCCTCGGGCCGACCAAAGCCTTGTGAATGGATTTGGTAGACGGAAACTGAAAGAAGCCTGTCGTATATATATATATATGTATGTGTATGTGTTTGTGTGTCTGTGTTTGTCCCCCTAGCATTGCTTGACAACCGATGGTGGTGTGTTTATGTCCCCGTTACTTAGCGGTTCGGCAAAAGAGACCGATAGAATAAGTACTGGGCTTACAAAAGAATAAGTCCTGGGGTCGAGTTGCTCGATTAAAGGCGGTGCTCCAGCATGGCCGCAGTCAAATGACTGAAACAAGTAAAAGAGTAAAAAAAGAGTAATATATACACACACATATGATTGAATGAACGTACATATTTATGTATGTGTATGTATGTCTGCGTGTATATGTACATACATATGTTTTGTGTATACGTGTGTGAGAGTGTATATATGCGTGTATGTGTGTGTGTGCATGTATGTATGTACGATTAAAGGTGGTATGTAGATAGGTGGAAAGATGTGTATGTAAACGGCGCATGGAACGTGGGTCACAGATGTATACGAATACGGACAAAACTTTTACGTAAACTAAACGAACATAAGAAATTTTTCACACGAACGCGTTCCGCTTGAAAGCTAGCAACACCTACATACACGAAACTCACTCGCTCTCTCTATGTTCTTTCCTTCCTTCTTTCTTTCCTTCTTCCTTTCCTTCTTTCCGTCTGTCCGTCTATCTATTCGCGTGCGTTCAATTGTAGGGACAACACTTTCACATATTCATTAAAATAGACATTTCTTCAAGATGCGGAATATGTTATTTTATTGGTTAAACAGAGTTAATCCAGTTTCGCCTATTATCGAGTTTTATGGGAGCAACTGTCTTTGAAGACTCATATTAGAGTTGAATGCTCGAAATAAGGAGTAGATAGACAGCCGACAACTGATCATTGTGTTAACTAGTCCTGTTTTCCATTTGTTTAGGTACTAGTTAACAGGAGTAGTTAACACAATGAAAGGACCCTTCATCAGTTGCCGGCTGTCTATCTACTCCTCATTTCGAGCATTCAACTCTAATATGAGTCTTCAAAGAGTTTTATAGTTGTCGGAGACAGCATTATTGAAGGCAGTAGTGAGTAAAAATAATCATCGATGATCAAACGCCACAGATCGAAGAAACTAAGTGATACTCTCCACTGTCAGGAAGAGTAAACTTGGTCAGGTAGCAGCGATCTGAGGGAAGTAGGAGCACCGATCTCTAACACAACAGAACAGAAATCAATATGGAAGACTATATAACACTGAAGCAATCTGCAGCCTTGTTGCTCGGCTGATATGTTTAAAATATTAGAAATATCTACCAGTTAACGTACGTACGTATGTATGTATGTATGTATGTATGTATGTATGTATGTATGTATGTATGTATGTATGTATGCATGCATGTATATATGTATGTATGTACGTATGTATGTGTGTAGATGCGTGTGTACTCGCGTGCGTATTTGCGTGTATATACTTACACACACAGGCATGTACATATGTAAATGTAGATGCACATTAAAGGCCTGTGATATACAGGATATATATATATATATATATATATATATATGTGTGTGTGTGTTTGTGTGTGTGTGTGTGTGTGTGTGTGTGTGTGTGTGTGTGTGTGTGTGTGTGTGTGCGTGTGTGTGGAGGCGCGTGGCTTAGTGGTTAGGGTGTCAGCATCATGATCGTAAGATTGTGGTTTCGATTCCTGGACCGGGCGACGCGTTGTGCTCTTGAGCAAAACACTTCATTTCATGTTGTTCCAGTCCAGTCAGCTGGCAAAAATGAGTAACGCTGCGACGGACTGGCGTCCCATCCAGCTGGGGAACACTAGTGGAAGCGCAATGGCCTAATGGTTAGGGCAGCGGACTTGCGGTCGTAGGATCGCGGTTTCGATTCCCAGACCGGGCGTTGTGAGTGTTTATTGAGCAAAAACACCTAAAGCTCCACGAGGTTCCAGCAGGGGTGGGGGTGGTGATCCCTGCTGTACTCTTTCGCCACAACTTTCTCTCATTCTTTCTTCTGTTGGCCTGCTCACTTAGCCAGCAGGGTGGCGACATTCGAAGGGTAAAACAATGCGAAGCGCATTGTGACCAGCGATGTGTAGCAACATCTGATAGCCTGGTCGGTCACGGGTGATCACGGTGATATATATATATATAGTATATATATATATATATATATATATATATATATATATATACATGCATATGTAGGTGCAGGTCGTTACCAACGGTGCAAATAACATGAAATACGTAAACAAACGAGGGAAAAAAGAGTGAAATACCTAAATAAGAAAAAAAAAATGGAAAACAGACTAGTTAACACAATGAAAGGACCCTTCATCAGTTGTCGGCTGTCTATCTACTCCTCATTTCGAGCATTCAACTCTAATATGAGTCTTCAAAGACAGTTGCTCCCATAAATTCTAAAATGAAATTTAGGATTTATGGAGGGTCGAAGCTGGGAATAAAAACATAAACGGTGGAGACATACAAGGAAACCGAACGAAAACAAACATGGCGGGTCGTTAAATCAGAACGAGAGGAAAATAGTGAACGTTGGAAGAAACATTTTTTTGAAAAGAGAAAAAATAGAAAAGAGAAGAGATACACACACACATACATATATACTGGAAAATGTGAGAGATCCTTGGTTCAGTATAGACAGTATACAGGTATATTTGAAAAAATACAAAAAATATGTCGTCATTGGTAGTTCTAATCAGTTTAATTTATTACTAAAAAAAATATTTTTAGTAATATAAATTTTGCACTTTATTTCATAGATCCAGTAAGTTCATTGTTAACTTGGGTGGGGAGATTTTTTTCAAAAAAATTTCCTTGTTCACTTTTTTGGAGAACTTTCTCGCATTCGTTGTCAAACAGGTCTGAGGTTTCGGGGCTTTGTGATTCTATATATATGGGATTTGGGTGTGTTTGGGTGGGGTTGGGGTTTGTTAATCAGTGTAAGAGTGAAAGGGTGTTGATGAATAAGAGCTGAAAGGAAATAGTGAATGGTCAACACAAGGTACTTGATTGGGGGTAGAATTCTTTTATTCATTTATTCTTTTATTTGTTTCAGTATTCTGATTGCGGCCATGCTGGAGCACCGCCTTTAGTCGAAGAAATCGACTCCAGGATATATTCTTCGTAAGCCTAGTCTCTTTTGCCGAACCGCAAATGGGAGGTAAACACACCAGCATCGGTTGTCAAGCAAAGGTGGCGAGGAAGAAACTCGGATACACACACACACACAAATACATACACACACACGCACACACACACACACACACACACACACACACACACACACACCACACACACACACACACACACATAATATACGACGGGCTTCTTTCGGTTTTCGTCTACCAGATCCACAGAGAAGGCTTTGGCTTGTCCGAAGCTATAGTAGAAGATACTAGCCCAAGGTACCATGCAGTGGGACTGAACCCGGAACCGTGCGGTTGGGAAGCATGTTTGCATGTATATATATATGCATTTAAGTATCCGCGTACATTTTAGTTTGAAGTGGATGATCCCATTGGTATTCCCAGTCTCTCGCTTTTGTGCGTCTGTTCAACGTACAATGACATACATACATACATACATACATACATACATACATACATTACATACATACATACATACATACATACATTACATACATTACATACATACATACATACATACATACATTACATACATACATACATACATACATACATACATTACATACATACATACATACATACATACATTACATACATTACATACATACATACATACATGCATGCATACATACATACATACATTGCATACATACATGCAGACATACATACATACATACATACATTACATACATACATTACATACATACATTACACACATACATACATACATACATGCATGCATGCATACATACATACATACATACATATATTACATACATACATGCATACATACATACATACATACATTACATACATACATTACATACATACATACATTACATACATACATACATACATACATACATACATACATACATACATACATACATACATACATACATTACATACATACATACATTACATACATACACACATACATACATACATACATACATACATACATACATACATTACATACATACATACATACATGCATGCATACATATATACATACATACATACATATATACGTACATTACATACATACATACATACATTACATACATACATACATACATGCATGCATACATATATACATACATACATATATACGTACATTACATACATACATACATACATTACGTACATACATACATGCATACATGCATGCATGCATACATATATACATACATACATACATACATACATTATATACATACATACATATATACATACATACATACATACATTACATACATACATACATACATACATACATACATACATACATACATACATACATACATACATAAATGTGTGTGTGTACACAAAATACGATCATTCTTATTCTCATATTTGGTGGATGATATGTTTGGTAAAATGTCAGCCTTAATATTATGCTCTATTTATATACACCCGTCTTTGTTCTGAGTTCGAATCATACCGGTGTCATTTTGACCCTTCATTTTTGGTATTCAGTAGAATAAAGTACCAGACATGTACTTGGGTCATTTAGATCAGTTATTCCAATTGTTAACTAGTATCTATATTAGAAAATATGATTACGTTGAGCGCATCGCTTCGTTTGGCCATTATACGCTATATCACCAAAGTGCTTAGTTGGCAATGCCATTTAAGATTCTTGCAGAGTGTCTTGCACCCGTTTATTGAAAACATATCTCGAAATGCTGCACACACAGACAGACACACACACACAATACAGATACGCACGCTCAGGCACACACATAATAGCTAAATAAGTAAATATATAATTTTTAGTGTAGTCTATTTTGAATTATTATACTTTTTCTAAAAATTTTCTCTATTGGTGTTAATAAGCTACATATACTTTACCATAGTATTAGTAATTAAACTATTTTATTTCCTTTTCTATGGGGTTCTGCCCTACGTGATTATTTTATTTTATTTCTTTATTATTTTATAATCAGCCTTTATTTATTTATAAAATTAATACAAATTTTGTATCTCTAAAAATTCATACTTAGCTTATATAAAACTATACTGGTATATTTACTACAAATAAATAAATACTGCTTAGATTAAAATTTTATTAATATATAATTAGCATGTTCCTTTACCCCCAATATTCCTTTATTAATACCAATACATACCAATTAATATTCACAGATACCATCTGATGAGTTAGTATTTAAGTGTACAATATGTATAAATATTAAATTATTTCTGGATAATTTCTTTTCCTCCCTCTATTGTGATAAAGGTTTGGTATATATTCATAAATTTCCTCCCTCTATTGTGATAAAGGTTTGGTATATATTCATAAATTTCTATCCTTTTGTTATAATATTCTTCTTAATAATCCTTTGAATAACCCTAAACTTTAACACTATAGAATATAGCAACGTTGTTTGAAATATTTAACTATAGTTAAAACATCTTGTTTTAAGTTTTCCCTTACTAAACCTCATGATATTGCTTATAATAAATCTTGAT
>NC_043012.1:22011724-22023786 GCF_006345805.1 Octopus sinensis
TGTTTACCAGAGGAGCTGTTGTTTCCATTCTCTTGTTCGGTTATGTTGTTGATGTGTCCAGCCATGTTGTTGTAAACTCACTGCATGGTAAATTCAAGTTTTAGTCGAAAATCGCTATGACCGTGAATAAAAGTCACAATCAGTTAATTACTTTGAGGGTTAGCCAGTTATTTAACAAGGCTCCAAAGTTGTGGCTTCAAAGCTGGGGATCGTATTCATCGTATTTTCGATAATCTCCCACGTCAAATACGCGGTATGTATGTATGATTGATATGCAACACATTTTGAATGCATTCTCTGATGCTTGCACTGCCTTAGGATTGACAGTCAATCTCAAGAAAACTGTTGTCATGCATCAACCTGCCCCTGGTAAGCAGTATAGTGTACCAAATATCTGGCAAACGACTTGATGTAGTTGATCAGTTTGTCTACCTGGGAAGCACTATTAATAGATATGGCAATTTGGATGATGAAATTCCATATAGAATTAGGAAAGCTGGCTATTACCAGTAAAGGTTTTAGTTGCCAGTTTTGTACAAGACATTGTAGATCTTTAGCTGAGCTAAAAAGTCACATTCGATCACAGCACCAGTAACGGTTCAGCTTCGTGCAATGGCCATACTCGATAACGAGGGGGCAGCCATAATGTATGTATGTATGTATGTATGTATGTATGTATGTATGTATGTATGTATGTATGTATGTATGTATGTATGTATGTGTCTGTTAGCTATTAATGTATATATGTGTGTGAAGGCGCGTGGCTTAGTGGTTAGGGTATTCAGCTCACGGTCGGAAGGTCGTGAGTTCGGTTCACGGCAGCGTGTTGTGTCTTTGAGCAAGATACTTCATTTGACGGTCCAGTCCACGCAGCTGGCAAAAATGAGTTCTACTTGTATTTCAAAGGGCCAGCGTTGTCACATTCTATGTCGCACTGAATCTGCCTGAGAAGTATGTTAAGGGTGCGTGTGTCTGTGGAATGCTCAGCCACCTGCGCGTTAATTGCACGGACAAGCTGTTCCGTTGATCTAACAGATTGGAACCTTCGTCGTCGTAACCGATTGAGCACCAGTTATACCTAAAATGTATGTATGTATGTATCTATCTCTCTGTATATCTATCTGTCTGTCTGTATGTATATCTATCTATCTATCTATCTATCTATCTATCTATCTATCTATCTATCTGTCTGTCTGTCTGTCTGTCTGTCTGTCTGTCTGCCTGCCTGCCTGTCTGTCTGTCTGTCTGTTTGTCTATCTATCTATCTATCTATCTATCTATCTATCTATCTATCTATCTATCTATCTATCTATCTATCTATCTATCTGTCTCTCTGTATATCTATCTATCTATCTATCTATCTATCTATCTATCTATCTATCTATCTATCTATCTATCTATCTATCTATCTATCTATCTATCTATCTATCTGTCTGTCTGTCTGTCTGTCTGTCTATCTATCTATCTATCTATCTATCTATCTATCTATCTATCTATCTTTCTCTCTATGAAGTCAGAAATTGAAAACAGAGGGTTACCCACTCGCAAACAAATGTGGTAACATGTAACAATATTGACCGAGGTTACCGTGGTCTTTTCCGTAGGCTTTTCTTCCCACGGATAAACCTTATCTGCTTCCCCCTTTACACCGTACATCCTGACACTGTGATACACGATCCCTATTGATCGTTTTTTTTTCCTTTTCCCCTTTTTTCCTTTTTTTCTTTTTCTTTTTTCTTTTCTTTTGTTTCTTTTCCTTTTTTCTTTTTTTCTCTTTTTCCCTTTTACGATCCCTTTTGATCGAATACCTACCTCACTTTTTTTTTTCATCCCCCCACCAAAAAAGCTCTACCTTGTAATTTTTCCCATCTGGTTGCAGCCCTGTGTGGCTAATAAAGAAACTTATCTATCTTTCTCTCTGTATATATGCGATGAACATCCGTTGTTGTAACGATAACGATTCGGCTGTTCCATCTAATGAATTAGTTCCTCCCAAATAAGCGTGTTGAGTACCGATGTTGGTGTTTTTACATCCACGTAACCTAGCGGTTCGGCAAAAGATACCAAGAGAATTTGTAGCAGACTTTGAAAAAAGAAAGAGCTGTAATTTTCTAGATGGTGTAATTTAATTGTTCATTTCGAATTGATAAAATGTGTTTTTTCTCTAATTTTTTACATATATATATAATATATGTATGTATATATACGTATATATATATACATACATTTATATATATGTATATATATATGTCTATATATATACATACATATATATATATATATATGTATATACATCCATTTATATATATGTATATTATATGTACATATATATATATTGACATATATATATATATATATATATATATACATACATTTATATATATGTATATATATATGTACATATATCTACATACATATATATATATATATATATATATATAGTATATATATATATATACATGTACATATATATACATACATGTATATATACACATATATATGTATATATATACAAATACGTACATATATATACATACATATATATACACATACATATCTATATGTATAAATAGACATACATGCATACATACATATATATATATGTATGTATATATACATACATATATATATGTTTATATATGTGTGTGTGTGTGTGTATGTATATATAGGTTATGAGAGGTAATGGTGTCAGGTAATGCTATGGACAGACATTAGTTAAGCTCCAGGTTCGGTAATTTATGCGAACGAGGAGTCCAACTTATGTCATATATCAGCATACGTTTACATTAAAAAAAATTAACAGAATGAGATAAAAATCTAAGGCTGTGAAAGATATAAGAACATTTATAAATAGAGGGACTCACAGCTGTTTCCGGGATATTTTATATATCCGTTCATCGGAGACGGTGTGAGAAAAAGGTTAAGCTTTAGTTATTCTAGATAAGATATGAAATAGAGAATAAAGTGGAGGAATGAAATTAGACGTGAGATATGCTGGGATATTGTATCTGCAGTTCCATTATTTAGGCAGATGCACCGCCATTTGCTACACTGTTATTACTGAGAGCCTCCTAAATATGTGGTACTTGGTGAAGAGTTTCATGAAGCTACCCTCTTGCCGTGAGGTAGGTTGTTCTGAGAGTCTTGACAGGAAGAGGTCCAGCTTTGATTTAAAAACGCCTACATCTACTTTGTGCAGATTCCTCAGGCTCTTTGGGAGAATATTAAAATGCTGTGGGCCCCTGAAACTCAGGCTGCTGCAGTAACTGGTCTTAAAGCGAGATGGCGTTGCTGGGATCTTTGGCACTATGCAGCGTCATCCCGTTCTGGCAATGGTGTAGCTTTCAATGCCAAAATTTGGCACAATTCCTTCCGGAGTCTTCCAGATGTATATTACTGCATACCTCTCCCGCCTTCTCTCCAGGGAGTAGAGTCTTAACTGTTTCAACCTTTCCCAGTAGCTGAGAAATTGCAAAGAGACGATCTTGTTTGTGAATCTTCTCTGGATTGCTTCAAGGTCCGCTGTTAATTTCACACTTGTGGGTGACCATAGCTGTAAGCAGTAATCTGGGCGGCTGAGGACGAATGTCCTCCAGAGGACCACAATGGTTTCCTTATCTCTGGTTCTGAATGTTCTTGGGATCCATCCAGCCATTCGTCTGCACTTTGTCGCCATCCAGATAAAGTGCACTTGGAAAGAGGTTCTGTATTTTCTGCGAGACTTTCGTATCATCTACGTAGCTTGCCAGAGTGGCTATCCGGGCACTTGAGGGCATATCTGAGAGAGCCACTATAAAAAGCAGTTTTCATAGAGATGGCTCCATTAGCCACTACTGCTTCACTCCTATCTTTCAGAAAGTCATGTAACCACTCTCCAAGTTTTCCAGCTATGCCGAGATCACGCAGTTTGTGGCATATCATACCACGATCCAATTTATCAAAAGCTTTTGCAAAATCAAGGTATATTACGTCCACATTTGAGTTGATGAGTAACTGTCTAAACACCCTGTCATAATGTTGTAAGAGCTGTGTCAGGTAGCTCCTACCTGGTCGAAAGCCGTGCTGGGTATCACTCAGCAAGTTATTTTCATCAAGGAATGTGATTAGTTTCCCTCTGGGTATTCGCTCCATGACTTTGCTAATGTGTGAAGTCAGAGAGATAGGCCTATAGTGTTTGGTATCTGCTCTGCTCCCCCCCCTTTATGGATTGGACATATTATTCCCTCCTTCAGCTTGCTTGGCGATCTGCCATTTGTAAGAAATCTCTGGAAGAGAATCTGGAGGGGTATTGCTAGGGCATGCTTACACGCTTTGAGGAGGAATTCAGGGTAACCATCAGGACCACCAGTTGAGTTTGTGTCAACTTCATCTGTGGCTAGTAGTATATCTTCTTCGCTAATGCCGATGTATTCCATCGTAACTGCCTCGCTGTTTATAGGGGAGGCGGCAAAGAAGTCCACTGGTTCGTTCACTTCTCTGTGTTCCAACGGGGTGGTTAAGACACTTTTGAACTGGTCATTCAGTATCTCACTGATCCTGTTTGGACTGTTTGTAAGGGAGCCATCCTTTTGGGAGAGGAGTCCTATCTTGCAGCGTAGTGGGGCTGTTTCTTTCGCGTAATGAAAGAAGGCCTTTGGGTTTGACTTAATGTTTTTCATAACCCAGGCTTTTTTGTCTGCTTTCTCCCTCATATAGGATTGTTGCAGCCTTTTCAATCTCCATCAGTGTTGTGTTTAGGCGGGACGTTTCACTACTATTGGAATGTTGGTTGAGTCGATTTGCAACCTTCGTCCGTCGTCTCATGAGGATCTTCCTCTCCCTTGGAACCTTGTTCCTATTTGTTTTGGCCTTGTGCTCTGAGACATATTTATGGCATATGGTTTGCATGAAACATTCTAGTTTCATGTCAATGTCTGATGTGGGTAGACATTTCGGCCAGTCCTCTTTCAGGATCTCTTTTTGGATCGACTTCCAGTCTGCTATGTGGAAGTTGAGATTGGAGAGATTTCGGGTGTTTCCTTTAGGTTGTATGTCCCTGGTTACATACATGCATACATATACATACATACATACATACATACATACATACATACATACATACATACATACATATATATATATATATATACATATATATATATACATGCATATGTATATACATACATATATATACATACATATGTATATACATACATATATATACATATATATGTGTGTGGTAAGTAGCTTGCTTACGAACCACACGGTTCCGGGTTCAGTCCCACTACGTGGCACATTGGGCAAGTGTCTTCTACTATAGCCTCGGAATAACCAAATCTTGTGAATGGATTTGTTACATATGTATGTATGTATGTATATATATATATATATATATTATATATATATATATATATAGATATATATATATATATATATATAATATATATTATATATATATATATATTATTTAAAGGATCATAATAAACAATTTGATTTGGAATGGAATATTCTATCTATATCATTCCATATGATAAAGGTAAATATTTTTGTCCGGTTTGTAACTATGAAATGTATTTCATTCTGTTTTCAGTGAATCTTCTTCTAAACACGTTTATCGTTGCAAACATTGTCAAAAATATACCTTTAGTTCATATAAGCGATTTCTACCATTCTATAAAATTTGACTTTTGACTGTCTTCTTACATTTCACTTCCACTAAATATATCTATTTCCATGCCTTTAAGCTTTATTCCTATTCATATATCGCTCTACATCTTTCCACTATTTGTTTTCTGTTAATTTCTTTCTTTCTCCTCCTTTCTTTATAGACTACCTTTGCCGTTATATCTTTTAACGATTTATTAAAAAAACTTGATAGCATTCCCTTCATCATATACGCAGTCATCACATTCTGTTAAAATGTCTTACTAATGTGTATGGCTTCTTTCTTTCCCTGATGAGAAGATTACATTGTTTTACATCATTTTATTCTTTCTGGAATATTACCAATGTTTTCTTCGAAACATATGTCGGAAGTAAAAATATTTGAATAACACCTGCATTTAACTCTATTTATTTCTCGATGCTAAACAAAAGCATTTCACCAAAACCTGGAATTAGGCTGTTACATCCTTGGTACTTGTGTGAAATTTTGCTACCTTGGTAACTATTTATTTGTTTACCGTTTTATTTGTAATCATTGAAAAAATACACATACATTTATACACACAAACACACTCATATATATATACACAATCATACACACATCATATACATTTCATAGTTACAAACCGAACAAAAAGATTTACCTTTATCATATGGAAATGATATAGATAGAATATTCCATTCCAAATCAAATTGTTTATTATGATCCTTTAAATAATATGTATATATATATATATATATATATATATATATATATATATATATACACACATACATATCTAACAAATCCATTCACAAGATTTGGTTAGCCCGAGGCTATAGTAGAAGACACTTGCCCAAGGTACCACGTAGTGGGACTGAACCCGGAACCGTGTGGTTCGTAAGCAAACTACTTACCACACACACATACACACACACACACACACACACACACATATATATATATACATACATACTTATATGAATATATACGCGCGCGCGCTCCGTGTATATGTTAAGTAGTTTTTCTTATGCGCTTCTTCCCCAGAAAAAATAAGGGTTAAGATAGGCCCCGGAAAAAAAAATTTGGTCTTTGTTGCTGAAACTGAAGTGAATTACGTTATTTGTAGTTTTGTGTTTATTGGCAGAAATGTAGCACAAGGTGTGAAAAGGATTCGAACTCTTGGCTGATGTGATTGTGATTCTATAAATTAACAAGTGAACCATATCTTTATCTGTTTTTACACACGCACACGCGCGCGTCCATCTACCATATTAATATGTTATTTATCTATGTACGCGTGTATGTATACATGTGTGCTTGTGTGTACGTATGCATGAATATGTATATATATATATATATATATACATGGCTCCACACACGCATACATACACACAGCCATACACAAAGAGATAGCTAATCTCGTGCTTTATATATATATATACACAAACACACACACACACACATATATATATATATATATATATTCTTCTCCCTCCTTTCTTTGAGAGGCGATGCGTTACTAAAGCAGCTGTTGATTCCAGGCTAAGTTTCCCACACACCTGACTGTTTCATGTATTATGATGTAGCAGCAGACTGTGTGTACAATCCCTTATTATGTTACTTCCTTAGACAAAAAAAAAAAAGAAAACAAAACAAAAGAAACATGAAACAATACACAGCTGAAGGTAAAAACTCCTCTTTTGTTCATATACTTATTTCTATCCTCAACTACTGCCACGTCCAAAAAGAACAACTGTAGTCATAAGCGCCATTTTGTTTCTTGGGCAGAACTTTTTATCCCCAATCATATATATATATATATATATATAGTTTCTTTCTTCCCATTGCTTTATTATTCTTATAGTAAATTTCTAGTTGTTACTTTTGCTTCATTTGTATTGTTTTACGAGATGTATATTCTTCGTGTAAAAAAAAAAAAGAAAAAGACGACGGTTGGATAATTTCTGTAATTTTTACCCTCTTTGTTTTATATATTTTTTAGTGTGCTATTGTCACTGCTAACCCCACGGAGGTCTCATCATCATCATTATCATCATCATCATCATCATCATCATCACTATTATTATTGTTATTGTCACTTTTATTGTTGTTTTTTTCTTCTTATTGTTGCTGTTGTTAATATTACGTTTATATTTTTCTATTTTAATATTTTCCCATTATTTCTCGGAGGAGATATTAATATCATAGACATAGTAATATCTTAAGGGCTACACGAAAAAGAACAATAGTATACTAATCCCTCTGACTTCAACGGAATATGTTCATAGCTGAGAAAAAGAAGAAAAGAAAAAAAAATACAAAGAATATCGATCAAAGAATGTTGATTTCGAATAAACACCTCAAGAGAATGAGGATTATAGGTTAGAGGAATAAGAAGGAAAAAAAAAGGAAGAAATGAAAAGGAGGAAGGAGAAAGCAAAACAAAAGGAGAAAAAAAAAAGACGAAGCAGATGAAGATGGTGGGAGGTGGAGGAAGAGGAAAAAAATGATCACTTGAAAGGAATGAATATTTGATCCCTTTTCACGAAGTCTTTTCAGATCTATCCATGTATTGGTAATTGTAGAATATAGGTTCAGCTTAGACATGGAACGATGAATGTACAAATAATAATAATAATAATAATAATAATAATAATAATAATAATAATAATAATAATAATAACAATAACAATAATAATAATCTATGACTGAAACAAGTAAAAAATAAACGATAAAATTCTATAACTGAAAAGGGATATACGAGTTAATCCTTACAATATGCTCGATGTACATTGTTATTGATGATTGTGATGTTGTTGCCATCATCTTTGCTTTTGGTTGTTCTTATTATCACCATCATCATCGTCGTCATTATTGTCGCCGCCGCCGTCATCATCATCATCATCATCAGGATTATCATTGCTTATGCTAAATGCTATTACAGCGTTGTCGCCGCTTATTAATCTGGAGTTAGTAGTAGCCAAGTGCGACCAAACACACTGACATCTCGATGCTTATAGATTCAGATGATCAACAAAATACATTGAAACAGCCATGATATCATCTCACTTACTTTAGGTGTTTTCTTTTTATTTGTTTTCTATTATTATCGAGCCTCAAGGGACGACGAACAAAAAAGAAGAAAAAAATACTGGATGAACTTCGACAGGTTTGCAAATTAGATTGGTGATGATTTCTTCTACTTGCAAGAAATAGGAACACATTTGTATATAAAAAAAAAAACCAAAAAAACAAAAGTGTTTGAGTTAAGCGAATCAATCCCTTTTTCCAGCTCGCATCCTTATGTAATCGACTTTATAAAGATGAAAGGTAAATACGAACGGGATGGGTTTCCATTCATAATGTAAAACAACGAAACTAAACGCCCCATGACTAGTGCAGTCATTCACTAGCCATAGTTAATGACATGAACAGGTAGATTATATCATACTCCAAACAACAGCGAGCTATTATAAGCATTATATTCTCAAACACGCCTTATGCTATTTCTAGAGGCTTTGATGCTATAAATATTATAGTGCGTGTGTGTGCGTGTATCTATCTATCTATCTATCTATCTATCTTCTATCTATCTATCTATCTATCTATCTATCTATCTATCTATCTATCTATCTATCTATCTATCTATCTTTTTTTTTTAATTTTATCTCCCCCTTTTTTGTCCTCTTTCTTTCCTTTTACGATCCTTTTTGATCGAAAACCAAACCGCCTTTTTTTTACCCCCAAAAGAAAAGCTCCACCTTGTAATTTGTCCTGTCTGTGTGCAGCCCTGTGTGGCTAATAAAGAAACATACCTATCTATCTATCTATCTATCTATCTATCTATCTATCTATCTATCTATCTATCTATCTATCTATCTATCTATCTATCTATCTATCTATCTACTCTCTCTCTATATATATGCATGTATATATCACCTTGATTACCTTGACCGACCAGTCCGTCGGGCGTCCATTTGACACCGCTGGTCACAGCATGCTGTCCACTCCTCTCAGGATCGCGCTTTTCTCATCCACGTGATCCCAATCATCCTCCTGAAATCGTAACTCCACCGATATATATACATATACATACAGACACGTACGCATGTAAATACAATTATATCCCTGCGCAAAGTGACATGATCGAACACGTTCCAGGCGTGTCCGTCCCGTATTTTTATATACCAGGGACGAAATTATCATTCAATGCTTAATTTATTTATTTAAGATGAGATTTAACTGCTATTTCTTGCGAGACAAATACCAACGTAAAGATTCGGCCATTGGCTCGAAATTTAATGTTATGTTTACGTTGCTGAATGAAGACATTCGCCTCCTATGAATATTTGAATTTTGGGTATAAACATGTCACAACACTGTAGCTGCTTATAATGTTGAACTCATTTCCATGTGAGCCTTCTTATGCATCGCATCGAATCGTGTTATCGTTACTAAACAACCAGAATAGAATAAATCTGTAGTGACATTTTAGGATAGATAATGTCACATCCTCAAGATTAATTTCACATTGGCCGACACCGGTTGTCAAATTCGGGTCGTATTGCCCTGCTTGCGGTTTTTCTCTGTTGCGTCAGTCCTTGAATATCAAATACAGAATTTAAAATGAGACTCTGTTTATCTATGTAGATCACGTTATCAAGCTTTCACCACAGCTCAACCTACGTTTGCGTTTCAGCTGATAGGCTGCAAAAATGTTTCTTCTTCTAAGTCTTCCTTGAAACAAAATTGCCTATTCTCTCTCCTTTTCTCTCTCCTTTTCTCTGTGTCTGTCTCTCTTTCACTCTCTCTCTCTCTCTCTCTCTCTCTCTCTCTCCTCTCTCTCTCTCCCACTCACACACGAGAGAGTTTCTACGTAGTTACGCGATATGCTAGAAATAGCAACAAATTTCAAATCACATTTTATTCTTCTTAAAAGCTCACTTTATATTTCTTAAAAACGGTACATTATAATAATGTAATCCAAGGTACACCTAAAACAATAGGGTAGGCTCCGACCAGACATATAAATAGAGAGATGAGAGAGAGAGCGAGGAGAAAAAAAGGGAGAGCGAGCGAGGAGAAAAAGAGGGAGAGAGAGAGAGAGAGTCACGAAGGAAAAACTGCAGTTCGTATTTATATGTATATCTGGGTATACGCGCGTGGTATACGATACAATGAGAGAAGAGAAGAGAGAAAATGAGAGAGTGAGAGAGAGAGAGAGAGAGAGAGAGAGAGAGAGAGAGAGAGTGTGTGTGTGTGTGTATGTGCATCTGTGCATGCATGTATGTGTGCATGCTTGTGTACATAACAGAGTGAATGAGTGTGTGTAAGAGAGAGAGAGAGAGAGAGCGAGAGAGAGATATAGAGATAGGGAGAGAGAGAGAGAGCGAGAGAGAGAGATAGAGAGAGAGAGAGAGAGAGAGAGAGAGAGAGAGAGAGAGAGAAAAGAGACAGTGTGGAAGGAAAGCTTGTGAACGTCTTAATATGTACATCTTTGAGCGCATGCGTAAAGTCTGCGTATGAGTGATTAAATGTGTGTATGCGTGTGTATGTGTATGTGTATGTGTATGTATGTGTGTGGTGTGTATGCGCGTGCGAGTGAGTGTGTACGTGTGAGTTCCTTTTTTTTTTGTTTTCTTTCAGTACTAATCTTACTGTTCGAAAGGCGCTCATACATATTTTTATAAGTTTGGTCTTGGAAACAATACGGAACCACCGAACTCGATATGACGATAGAGATCCATGTGTTCTTGGAGGGCGTTTTGATTGCTTCATTAACAGTTCGAGTGACACCACTTGCAGACTCGTCACACGCTACATTGTAATCAAGGATAACATATTTCAGCATCGTTGCTTCTGTAGAAACATAATTACCAATTTTTGTTTGCAGGAAAGCATTCAAAATTGTTGCCAAGAGGTCGTACATGTTCTATCTATCTATCTATCTATCTATCTATCTATCTATCTATCTATCTATCTATCTATCTATCTATCATCTATCTATCTATCTATATATCTATCTGTCTGTCTGTCTGTCTGTCTGTCTGTCTGTCTGTCTGTCTGTTTGTGTGTCTATCTGTGTGTCTGTCTGCCTGCTTGCTTGCTTGCCTGTGTGTCTGTATGTCTGCGTGTCTGTCTGTCTGTATATGTGTTTCTCTGTTCGTCTATGTATCAGTATATGCATGTGTGCATATATTTGTATGTATAAGTGTATCTATATGTGTGAATGTGTGTGTGTGTGTGTGTATACACAGGCACAGAACTGGCTGTGTGGTAAGAAGCTTGCTTCCCAACCACATAGGTCCGGGTTCAGTCCCACTGCGTGGCACATTTGGCAAGTGTCTTCTACTTTAGCCTCACACCGATTAAAGCCTTGTGAGTGGATTTGGTAGACGGAAACTGAAAGAAGCCCGTCGTATATAATAGAGTATAA
>NC_043012.1:22023886-22031386 GCF_006345805.1 Octopus sinensis
AACTTGAATCAACGAAAAACGTTCACCAACATTTATAGTCCATCTACAGTGCTTTTCTTGCAAAACATGATACAGAATGAAGTTCCAGAAAACTCAAACTGCCAGAGACTTCAAATTTCCAAGGACTGACCAGCCATCTGATTTGACAACATCGTTCACTGCTTGAAAATACACGATATTCTATACAAGCTTTTCAGATGATCGTGTTTTCATAGCATGAAACTAACGGTAGCTCGAATTTAAACCCTGATATTTATGTCTCACTGGATAGAATACTTTTTGTTGATACCACCAATAACGGAACAGTACATTCCATTCATACACACACACACACACACACACACACACACACACACACACACACACACATATGTATATATATATAGATAAATAGATAGACAGACAGACATATAGACAGAAAGATAGATACATACATACTTGCATGCATACATACATACATACATTCGTACATACACACCAAATGCAGAAAAAGAGCAACCAAATATCTGATGCACAAAAGGGATAGAGGTGCACGTAAAGCTGTAAAATGTGACAACCGATGCAGACTGTGGAGTCAACACTGAAGATATCACCCACATCATAAGCAGTTGTCCCAAAAATGTCATCACGGTATTATCTAACGATGAGACATGATGGCGTAGCTACGACACTGTATAAAGAGATCTGTCAGAAAGATAACCCCGAGTACAAAGAAGGCTTCTCAAAACTAGGAGGAGAAAGCTGATTCGAAAACTGCAGATCCAATCCATCACTGGAACTGTAAACATCTGTAAAACTTACCTGAAATTTATCATTTAACTGTATATAAGCATGACTAGATATGCAAGTATATGCATGAGAAGACATATCCCCCCCCAAAAAAAGAGGCATACAAATCTGCTCGTATACATACAAAAATACCCCGTTGATGTTGAAATTTCAATGAAGGAGCTTTGGACCTAGGTTAGAAACCGGCTCTTTATTGGCAAGAAATCTTGAAATAAAACTGAATAATGACTCATATAATATACATATAACATAGACACCCCCTGCGAGAATGGACTGACCGATCGACTGTAAATAGTAGAGTAGCGACCTGAGTGAAATGGAAAGGAGAGTAGGCGTTAATCGCAGAAAGTCGTAAGGTGTCGTTTTGGTAGTTTCTCGGAATATCGTTTGTTGGTTTGTGTATAGATGGTGGAGAGTTTGTTGGATTGCTACACTGTTGTTGTTGCCCTGCTTCGGTATATATTTCATTGTTACTACAGGATTATAGTGTAAAAAAACAGTATCGTCATAGCAATTGGTGATACAACAATATTGGTGACGAGGATTCGAAGCTCATATAGGTCAGTTAATAAATTTTTTTTATATAAAGTTGTTAATGATGGAAGACCTATTAGTTTCTATAAGACAGTTGCAAACGCAGCAGCGAGAACAGCAACAGATGTGGCAGAAACAACTACTTCAGGAAGAAGAAAAACAACACCAATTAATGGAACTATGTCTTAAGAAGTCTGGAAACACTATAAGTTCGTTTTCACCAGACGGCGAATCGAACTCTATAAAAGAATTCAGTTATAACCCAGAGGAGGGCGTAACGTTTGCGGCGTTCTTTAGAAGGTACGAAGAAATCTTCAGAGGAGATTTGCAAGTCGTGGACGGACAAGGAAAAAGTAAGACTATTATTACGTAAATTAGCTCCGTCAGAATATGAAAAAATATTGTAATTTTATACTACTCCAAAAAACTAGTGAACTTTGTTTTCAGGAAACAGTCGAATTACTATCAAAAATTTTCAGTGATATGAGTTCACTATTTAACATTCGATGGGAGTGTTTGAATCTACTTAAAAGAGAAGATGAAAACTTTGCCACGCATGCCGGGACCATAAACAGAATGTGCGTAAGGTTTAAACTGAAGGAAATAACTCCTGATATGTTTAAGTGCCTCATTTTTGTACGAGCGCTAACTCAGTCCTTAAGGGTGTGCAGAATAACGCCCAATCCAAATAGCATTTCAGGTAAGTTGCTTGCAGAGCTGATGTTCGCTCTTCGGCATATTGTTGCCAAAGAAAAAAAAAATCGCGTGTAGAGAATAAACAAAAAAATCATTTTGTCGGAAACAAAATCCATTTCAAAGTATAGAAGAACGGTAAAGAGAGAATTAGCAGAATGGTGTAGTGACTAAAAGAAATGGAAACATGACGTATTTAATAAAAGGCCAACGATGGTGGAGTGGGGGAGGTCATAAACGACACCTAAATCAATTAAAAATCATACATACAGAAGAAAGGAAGGAAATTCCAATTGAAGTGTATTACATGTTCGATATGTCAGCACCGAAAGAGATTGAGCCTAGAAGGAGCAGGAACAGAAAACGTAAACAGACAGAACATCTAGAAATAATTCCTGAGCTGGAATGATACTGAACTCCTTAGGGAAGCAAAATTTCAAAAAAAAAAAAAAAAAAAAAGGCAGAGGTGTTGAAAAGAAAGAAAAAAAGTTTCGTTTCCTTCAGAAGTCGAAATCTGAAAAGTGGAGATGCTGTGACAAGAGTCACAACACCCCCTGCGACTATAGACTTGACCGAACGACTATAAATAGTATTACGGAGATGTACTCGCGTAGCAAGTGATTTGATCTGAGATCGTAGGCTGAAATGAAAACAATTGTAGCGTGGAAGGTGTTTGTAAGCCATTTAAGAAACACACAAAAGCCGTTCGATTCACTTCAACATTTAAGTTTAATTTGTCAAAATATTTTCGTCGCTAAAATCCGCGACCTGTTCATTGACAAAAATCCGTGCTGCATCTCGTAGCGGTCTGAGTAAGAAAAGGGAGAGTCGGCGTTAAATCACAGGAAGTGGTAAGATGTCGATTTGGTAGTTTGTCAGAATAGCATTTGTTGGTTCGTGTGTTGTTCGTGGAGAGTTTGTTGGATTACGTTGTTGTTACCCTGCTTCGTTATAAATTTTATTGTTACTACACGGTTAGAGTGTAAAAAAGTATCGTCGTAGCAATTGGCGATACGACATACATACGTGTGTGTGTGTGTCTGTGTTCGTCCCCCCACCACTGCTTGACAACCGGTGGTAGTGTGTTTACATCCCCGTAATTTAGCGGTTTAGTCAAAGGGACCGATAGAATAAGTATCAGGCTTATAAAAAGAAAGTACTGGGGTCGATATGACTGAAACAAGTGAAAGATAAAAGATAGATACATTTACATATATGTAAATGCACGCGCGCGCACGCACACCACACACACACACACACACATATATATATATTGGGAGAGTTTACGAAAAAAACAAAAGACGAAGACAGGTGGTGTACAAAACAAACAGATGTATTAGTATAACGCTCAGGAATAGAGAAGTCTTTTACGTTTCGAGCCTACGCTCTTCTACAGAAAGGGACACAGAAAAGACAAGGAGAGAAAAAAATGCGTGTAGTGGCTAACGATTTATCATGGCGACTGACGACATTATATATATATATATATATATATATATATATATATATACCTTAGCCGATGTAGACGTTAGTTGGTTGAAGTCTACAGTCAGGGTTTATAGCATATAGAGAGAAGGTAAAATACAGATACAGAGAGAGTTAAACTAGGCACTGCTGGATGAGTGCACATATTAGGCTTGATGGCACGCAATGAGTAAACGTACGCTACACAAACTTATACAGTGAAAGACAAGGAGAGAAACAAGGAGAGAAAAAAATGCGTGTAGTGGCTAACGATTATCATGGCGACTGACGATATATATATATATATATGTATATATATATATATATATATAATATATATATATATATATATATATATATATATTAGATGTACACGCACATACACATGTTCATATTCCAGCATACACACTCTGGCTTACATGGTAAGTAATTGGATTTTTGGTCGGTTTCGGGGATGTGTAATCAGCTCTTAGCGCCACTAAACTATCTGCTCATTGAATTAACGTATACGCTGGCTGAGTACACAGACATGTGTACCCTTAACAAAATGCTCTGGTGGAATCATTGTGACACAATGTGCGACAAGGTTGTAATTTTGAATTAGAGGTATGATCTATCCGAAGGACTTCTGCGTACTTTCCGTTTCCGCAATTCGATTCACAACGCACGACTCAAGCCAAAAAAATGACCAAGATGACAGGCAGTGGATCGAACACGAAACATCGTGTATGCATAGCGAACATCAAAACCATTAGGGCCAGACTTTGGATATGAATGCATGCTCATGTGTAAGCATATATACATGACTACATATGCATATACGTACAGTCCCTACATACATACGGACATATATATATATATACACATACCTACATACATATACACTCATAGATACATGCACATATACGTACAAATTATACATACATGTATAAAGACATACACGCATACCAACTTGTACACATACATACTAACAGCACATATATTTAAATAGACATACAATAAATACATACACGTATATATACATTCCTACCTACCTACATACATACAAGCATCTATACATATGCAATGTGGACATTCGGCCAAAAATTTACTCGTCAAAGCGCCATAACCGAGCTATCATTCAACGAAATCACATCCTCAGAGCGAACTCTTCTCTCGGCAATCCTTCTTTCTTTACCGAACAGGTGTTCAAACAATGATCTGTTCACAGCCAAAGATTGGGACAGAAAAACTATGGGATTGGATCAAGTGGATATTGATTATCTCCAGTTGGTTAACCGACATATCTGGTCTGTTTGCTGACGGGGGTTTGTGTGTATTTCGAAATACAAAGAAATATAGAGACATGTACAGAAGTAGAAAAACAGATTGCCAGAAAGACAGACAAGCAGGCAGGCAGGCAGACAGGCAGGCAGACAGGCAGGCATGTATGTATGTATGTATGTATGTATGTATGTCTTTGTATGTATATGCATCTCTGTATGTGTGTATATATATATCTTTGTATGTATATGCTTCTCTGTATGTATATATATATATATATATATACAAGCAAAGGTATATAGGTACATAAAATAAAAAAGCATACACACATTCATATGTATGTATATATATATACAGAGAGAGGAGAGATACCAGAGCACACGACAAACATATACATATATATATATATACATACATACATATATATACATACATATATATACATACATATATATACATACACACACATACATACATACATACATACATACATACATATATATATATTTATATATATATACAGTGGCTGTGTGGTAAGTAGCTTGCTTACGGACCACATGGTTCCGGGTTCAATCCCATTGCGTGTGACCTTGGGCAAGTGTCTTCTACTATAGCCGCGGGATGACCAAAGCCTTGTTAGTGGATTTGGTAGACGGAAGTTGAAAGAAGCCCCTCGTATATATGTGTGTATATATATATATATATATATATATATATGTGTGTGTGTGTGTGTGTGTGGGTTTGTGCACCCAAAATCACTTGACAACCGATGCTGGTGTGTTTACGTCCCCGTAACTTAGAGGTTCGGCAAAAGATACCGATAGAATAAGTACTAGGCTTACAAAGAATAAGACCTGGTGTCGATTTACTCGACTAAAGGTCGTGCTCCAGCATGGTCACAGTCAAATGTCTGAAACGAGTAAAAGAGTATACATACATACACATATACATATATATGCATACATATGCATAGATATACATATATATATACACACATATTCATACATACACATATATACATACATACATATATATATACACATATACATACACACACATATATATATATATACAGTTGCGTCCAAAATGTTCAGAACGGCATTGTTTTCGTCAGAAAAGTAAGTATAAGTTTTTTATCAAAGTAGGTTTATATTCTATAATTTTCACAGACAATAAATACGATATTATTTGTTATTGTCTGAGATTTTGGTGTAATTTGAGAGGATAATACAAAAGTTATGGATGATTTAGTGATTTACTGCAAAACCCATGGCGGCCAAAAGGATCAGAACGGTTGAAAAAATAACAAAATAATAAAAAGTGACAGAGAGCAGGCCAATTCATAACAATAACCTTTTCAGCCTTAAGGAAGTTCATGACCACCTTAGCCTTGTGACATGGGGCATTGTCCTGCATGAATATGGGTGGTCGCTTAGTTGAATTTCTCAGCACAGGCAAGACATGATATTTTACTAGTTGTTTATACACTCCTGCATTTACCTTTCCATGTAATCGCACCAAAGGGCCCACACCATCTCCAGATATCATCCCCCAAACCATGACACTTCCTCCGCCGAATTTAACACTAGTCTTAAGGCATTTAGGCGACAATTTTTCACCTACTTTTCTACGAACGTACCTTTTCCCATCTGAGCCAAATAACATAAACTTAGATTCATCACTGAAATGCACCGTTTGCCATTTTTCTTGAGACCACAACACATGTTTGGTTGCAAAGGTAAGACGACACTTTTTATTCTTGGAGCTGTTCAGTGGCTTCACTGCAGGTGCTCTTGCTTGTAGGTCATGTTCAACTAAACGACGAGACAGTTTCTCGAGATAAAGTTTTCTTCAATACAATGCTCATTTCCCGAGAAACAGCAGCAGTAGTTTTAAATTTGTCCTTTTTAACCAACTTTACCATAGCACGATCTGCTCTCTTGGTCGTTTTTCTTGGCCTACCTGTAAACTTTCTTGCTTCACACGAACCGCAATCATCGTAGACCTTAAGAATACCGTGTACAACACTTTTTGACTTGTTAACAATCTTTGCAATAGATCCAATACTTAAATTATCCTTCCTTCGAAGCTTAATAATCTGCTGACGAATTGGTAACGGAGTAAGTGGCATTATATAAACAAAGTACACTGCAAATATTCTTACTAATGTTTAGTAAACGAACCGTCACGTAAACAAATTCAAAACATTAGAGTTCGCCGGTTAAATATACTAAAACACGGAGTAAAAGCAACCGTTCTGATCAATTTGGCCGCCATGGGTTTTGCAGTAAATCACTAAATCATCCATAACTTTTGTATTATCCTCTCAAATTACACCAAAATCTCAGGCAATAACAAATAATAGATAAAACATACATCTGCACATGTATACATAGATACATACAAAATAAACAAAAATACCCTGTTGTTGAAGTTGAAATTGCAATGAAGGAGCCTTGGATCTAGGTTAAAAATCGGCTCTTTGTCTTTTGCCAAGAAATCTTGAAATAAAACTGAACAATCACATGCACACGTACATCACGTTAGGACTGTTAAGTATCGAAATGCATCGATAAATCAAAATTCAAAGGATCTATTCAGAAAGTGTCTCTCCATCGATCACCAAAGTTCATGGCTGTCTGTCGGTTGAGATATCGAATGTTCCAATTGATCGGATCAACCGCACAGCCTGCTCGTGAAATTAACGTGAAAATGGCTGAGTACTCCACAAACACGCGTAGCCTTAACGTAGATCTG
>NC_043012.1:22036386-22038886 GCF_006345805.1 Octopus sinensis
TGGAATTTTCAGGACATTTATGCATAACTAGAAGGGAAATCCATATTTACTTTAGTAAATACCTAAATGTCGTTATATAATGTTTGCATACAGTCGCACTATCACCGACCCTACCTTGGTGCTGTCACTATTTAAATACCTGGTTCTCTTGAATCCTGAAAATTATATATATATATATATTCACAAACGTCTCAAAAAGTAAATAGACATAATTTTTGAAAGTTTTATTTCTAGAAACCAAAGAATGTCATTTGATGCGTTTAAATACTTCATCTAGACTTTTGTAGACATGCCCCGTGCGTCAAACTCTAAAAAGATTGAAGCATCAGGTCGTCCCACACACACATCAAATGGTATGACAGGAGATAGCTATTTACTTTAGAGATATTTGTGCATGAAATATGTGTGTGTGTGTGTGTGTGTATATATATATATATATATATATATATAGAGAGAGAGAGAGAGGAGGTGGGGTAGTATTGGAGATAAATACAGTTAGGCATCATATACGTGTATTTACATGGAACACAAATATTGAATAAAAGCACAGAATAAGATAAGAAAATAGATAATTTCGAAACTCGACACCTGTTTCAGGAAGTTCGGAGTTACATAATAATCATAATCCTAAACTGCAGACGAAACGTGTAAAGTCGTGCTTATGTAACCCGTAACAATATGAAGATATTACAATCAGTCCGGTTTCCCTCATCAAGATAAGATTGGCATACATTATATATATATATATATATATATATAGATATATATATTCTTTTACAGTCATTAAACTTTAGCCATGCATCGGTATTGCCTTGAAAAGTTTAGTGGAAGAAATCAACTCCAATAGAGTTTTAAGACAGGTATTTATTTTGCCAGTCTCTCTTTGATGAACGGGTACGTAAGCAAACAATCCCCTAATGTCAGGCGGTGGTTGGAGAGTAGTATAAACGCAGACATCCACACACACATACGTTCACACACACACACACACACACACACACACATACACACACACTCATATGCGACGGGGTTCTTTTATTTTCTGTCTACCAAATCCTCTTACGAGGTTATGTTCGGCCCAAGGTGTCACGCAGTGGGAGTGAACCCAGAAACATGTAGTTAGAAAGCAAGCTTTTTACTACACTGTTACGCGCGCCTATATATACACAGAGGTGGCCAAAATTCACTTTACCCATTTTTTTATTATTAGAAATGGGTAAAGTGACTTCTGGCCATCCCTCTATATGTATGTATGTATGTATGTATGTATGTATGTATGTATGTATGTATGTATGTATGTATGTATGTTAGTTAGGTCACTTGAGTGCTACTGTAACGTGTACCCAGTACTACCTGTTGCTGCATGGTCGGGTCGTCGGCGACTAAACCGGCAACCCCACCAGCTCGCTTGGTGAGGAGAGTGTTTATTGGTCACCCTGGGGATGAAAACAAACCCTCAAAGGGCGGAGGAACACTTGAGAGTCAACGACCATCCAATAAATGTCTTAAAGCTGTATCATGCGCGGGGACATAGAAATAATCGGATTGAATACCCGATCGCGCAGGTAAACCATTGGGAGTGAAGACTCCTAGCTTTGTCAGGGCGTCCTTCTTGGAGAAGGCAACTCAGGTAACTGGGATAACTCCGACATAAAACCTGCGGCTCAGTGGTTACCGATGATGTTGACTTGTTCTTCTTTTCGGATTATAGCTGCTGTTGCTTAGTGAGTGGGATTGACTCAGTGCACAGCCTTTCCTCACTTAAAAAAATATCTTCTTGCACAGGCATTGCACGATAACAACATTGATTAAGCTTCGTGCAATGGCCATACTCGATAACGAGGAGGCAGCCACCATGTATGTATGTACGATAGTCAAAGTTAGATGTCTTACTAGAACTGATAAGTACAGAAAGTATAGAGATGTGATAGCTGAGCTAATGAAACTCTACTTTAGGTAATTCGGACATTTTTGTTTTGACGTGTAGAGTCTTGTTACCATGGTAGCCACCTGTTTCGTTACAGGACATGTTTGTAAAGATGCAATAGCGATGAAGATAAATTGCAGTATGTCCGTGTGAGTGTGTGCTTGTGTTCGCGTGAGCGTGCTGTGCGTGAGCGTCTGTTTGAAAGGAGAGTTGGTTTTCTTCTGGAAAGAGAGAGCGAACCCAAAATAGAGAGAAAGGAGAAGAAAAGGATAGGTATTTATATAGCAGAGAGCGTGATGGAGAGAGATTCTGCGAACGAGAGGTCGTCCGTTTCAGTGGCTGGCAGGGTGGGGGCAATGAGAGCGGATATTCAAATGTAAATACAAAGATAAAATGATATTCAGCGTTGAAATGAATGTGGTGGAAAGATAGATATAAAGAGGGAGGGAGGGAGGGAGGAGGAACTACAGAAGTGGGAGAGGTAAAACGTTACTGATAAGGATGAAGAGATATCCGAGTTTTGTACATATGCATGTGTGTGTGTGTGTCTTTATGTATGCATGCGTTTATGTG